>NW_025534272.1:142500-150000 GCF_020615455.1 Coregonus clupeaformis
AGCCACACACACAGACACTCACACAGCCACACACACACACACACACACACACACAGACACTCACACAGACACACACAGAGGCCTATTGTATTATTGCGGTGGTCTTGAGTTGAGAGGTCTTTGTGTTAAAACAATAGGGTCATGTTGTGAACAATGCCAGTCAATGCCGCTCATACAGCTGCTGCATAACGGGTACAGACTGTAGTAGGACCAAGAACAAGGTGTGTGTGTGTGTGTGTGTGTGTGTGTGTGTGTGTGTGTGTGTGTGTGTGTGTGTGTGTGTGTGTGTGTGTGTGTGAGTGTCTGTGTGTGTGTGCGTGTGTAGGTGTGTGCGTAAGGCAGAGTGCACTATCCCATCTGCCAATGGGAACATGGTTACATAACACACACACACACACACACACACACACACACACACACACACACACACAGGGCAGGGAACAGATGCCTGTGTAACACAAGACAGGACTGATAATCTCATGCAGAAAGGAGGGAGTTTCCACGGATACCATACTTCAAACTGACTTACTTTTCTCTCTCTCTCTCTCTCTCTCTCTCTCTCTCTCTCTCTCTCTCTCTCTCTCTCTCTCTCTCTCTCTCTCTCTCTCTCTCTCTCTCTCTCTCTCTCTCTCTCTCTCTCTCTCTCTCTCTCTCTCTCTCTCTCTCTCTCTCTCTCTCTCTCTCTCTCTCTCTCTCTCTCTTTCTCTTTCTCTCGCTCTCTCTCTCTCTCTCTTTCTCCCTCCCTGTTTCTTTCTCTCCATCACTCATCTCTCACTCCATTTAGACAGGTCCTGGGTTAGGTTATGTGCTACACCTTTACTGCAACCAGTATTATTCTTCTGCTCAGTCTGACATGATCCCAGAATGTTAGTCTCAACCAGTGTTCTGACATGATCCCAGAATGTTAGTCTCAACCAGTGTTCTGACATGATCCCAGAATGTTAGTCTCAACCAGTGTTCTGACATGATCCCAGAATGTTAGTCTCAACCAGTGTTCTGACATGATCCCAGAATGTTATTCTCAACCAGTGTTCTGACATGATCCCAGAATGTTAGTCTCAACCAGTGTTCTGACATGATCCCAGAATGTTAGTCTCAACCAGTGTTCTGACATGATCCCAGAATGTTAGTCTCAACCAGTGTTCTGACATGATCCCAGAATGTTATTCTCAACCAGTGTTCTAACATGATCCCAGAATGTTATTCTCAACCAGTGTTCTAACATGATCCCAGAATGTTAGTCTCAACCAGTGTTCTGACATGATCCCAGAATGTTATTCTCAACCAGTGTTCTAACATGATCCCAGAATGTTATTCTCAACCAGTGTTCTAACATGATCCCAGAATGTTAGTCTCAACTCAGTATTCTGACATGATCCCAGAATGATAGTCTCAACCAGTGTTCTGACATGATCCCAGAATGTTATTCTCAACCAGTGTTCTGACATGATCCCAGAATGTTATTCTCAACCAGTGTTCTAACATGATCCCAGAATGTTAGTCTCAACTCAGTATTCTGACATGATCCCAGAATGTTATTCTCAACCAGTGTTCTGACATGATCCCAGAATGTTAGTCTCAACCAGTGTTCTAACATGATCCCAGAATGTTAGTCTCAACCAGTGTTCTGACATGATCCCAGAATGTTATTCTCAACCAGTGTTCTAACATGATCCCAGAATGTTAGTCTCAACTCAGTATTCTGACATGATCCCAGAATGTTATTCTCAACCAGTGTTCTGACATGATCCCAGAATGTTAGTCTCAACCAGTGTTCTGACATGATCCCAGAATGTTAGTCTCAACTCAGTATTCTGACATGATCCCAGAATGTTATTCTCAACCAGTGTTCTGACATGATCCCAGAATGTTAGTCTCAACCAGTGTTCTGACATGATCCTAGAATGTTAGTCTCAACCAGTATTCTGACATGATCCCAGAATGATAGTCTCAACCAGTGTTCTGACATGATCCCAGAATGATAGTCTCAACCAGTGTTCTGACATGATCCCAGAATGTTAGTCTCAACCAGTGTTCTGACATGATCCCAGAATGTTAGTCTCAACCAGTGTTCTGACATGATCCCAGAATGTTAGTCTCAACCAGTGTTCTGAAATGATCCCAGAATGTTAGTCTCAATCAGTATTCTGACATGATCCCAGAATGTTAGTCTCAACAAGTGTTCTGACATGATCCCAGAATGTTAGTCTCAACCACTGTTCTGACATGATCCCAGAATGTTAGTCTCAACCAGTGTTCTGACATGATACCAGAATGTTAGTCTCAACCAGTGTTCTGACATGATCCCAGAATGATAGTCTCAACCAGTATTCTGACATGATCCCAGAATGATAGTCTCAACCAGTGTTCTGACATGATCCCAGAATGATAGTCTCAACCAGTGTTCTGACATGATCCCAGAATGTTAGTCTCAACCAGTGTTCTGACATGATCCCAGAATGTTAGTCTCAACCAGTGTTCTGACATGATCCCAGAATGTTAGTCTCAACCAGTGTTCTGACATGATCCCAGAATGTTAGTCTCAACCAGTATTCTGACATGATCCCAGAATGTTAGTCTCAACCAGTATTCTGACATGATCCTAGAATGATAGTCTCAACCAGTATTCTGACATGATCACAGAATGTTAGTCTCAACCATTATTCTGACATGATCCTAGAATGTTAGTCTCAACCAGTAATCTGACAGGATCCCAGAATATTAGTCTATTTCTGTGTTGTAAATATCATACCATTTTAAATTCACTACATGGCCGGTAGAGCTGAGCCTGTCTGCGTGCAGTAGGGCCTGTTGATGGATTGAGCCCTGTGTGTTTGTGTGTGTCCGGGTGGCTTTTTCCTTACAAATTGGAGTGAGCAGTAAGATCCCTCCCTAGAGTACGCTCTCTGTAGGACAGGGCTAGGGGAACACACACACACCTGGCCAGCCTAGGGGAACAGGGGAGATGTTCTCTGTCAACAACTCAGAAGGAGGGAGCTATTTGGGGATGCCGTATCCCACAAAGGATTAACTGACTGTTGTGTGTGTGTGTGTGTGTGTGTGTGTGTGTGGTTATGTTCCCACAAGACAAACTCAATATGTTGCTGACAACAAAGAAAATCACTGACATCCAAAACAAAACAGAAAGGGGTTCAAAAGGGGTTCTAAAAGACACCCACCATGGATGCCCACTGAAAGATGGCAAAGCCACTAGTAAGGGGTTCTGAAAGACACCCACCATGGATGCCCACTGGGTTTGCCTCTAAACTAAAAGAAAACCCCACAACAACTTAGGATAGGGAGTAAAAGAACATGGAGCAAAACAAACAGGGGAAACACTAAAACTCAGGCTTCTTTCAAACGTAAATAGTTAGAGCTTGAAATCGCACCTCAGCTGACGTGAAGTGTAGCTCTCCCAACATCCCTCAAGCGCCAATGGAGCACTGGGCCAGCCACTCTTAAATATCACCTGGGCCAGCACTGGTGAAACGCCTTTCCCACTAACGAGATGGACAAGCAAGCACAGGTGAAACATCTTCCGACTAACAAGATGGACAAGCCAGCACTGGTGAAACGCCTTTCCCACTAACGAGATGGACAAGCAAGCACAGGTGAAACATCTTCCGACTAACAAGATGGACAAGCCAGCACAGGTGAAACACCTTCCGACTAACGAGATGGACAAGCCAGCACAGATGAAACACCTTCCGACTAACGAGATGGACAAGCCAGCACAGGTGAAACATCTTCCGACTAACAAGATGGACAAGCCAGCACAGGTGAAACACCTTCCGACTAACGAGATGGACAAGCCAGCACAGGTGAAACATCTTCCGACTAACGAGATGGACAAGCCAGCACAGGTGAAACACCTTCCGACTAACGAGATGGACAAGCCAGCACAGATGAAACATCTTCCGACTAAGAAGATGGACAAGCCAGCACAGGTGAAACACCATCCGACTAATGAGATGGACAAGCCAGCACAGGTGGAACACCTTCCGACTAACGAGATGGACAAGCCAGCACAGGTGAAACACCTTCCGACTAATGAGATGGACAAGCCAGCACAGGTGAAACACCTTCCGACTAACGAGATGGACAAGCCAGCACAGGTGAAACACCTTCCGACTAACGAGATGGACAAGCCAGCACAGGTGAAACACCTTCCGACTAATGAGATGCACAAGCCAGCACAGGTGAAACACATACTTACTAACGAGGTGACACCAATCGGTGCACCCTTACGTGCTAACGTGCTACCTCAAAATATAAATAGAAAAACAAAAACCTGTAACTGTGTGTGTGTGTGTGTGTGTGTGTGTGTGTGTGTGTGTGTGTGTGTGTGCGTGTGCATGTTTGTGTGTGTGCACGTGTGCGTGTGTGCGTGCGTGTGTGTGTGTGTGTGTGTGTGTGTGCGCGTGTGTGTGTGTGTTTGTGTGCCCGCTTTAATCAGTCATGCATCGGATATGAGGAATAAGGATATTTATTTTTATTATCATGATCAGAATGTATTAATACAGCAGTGATATGAAAATGCAATAAGGCCCAGACTACACACACACACACACACACACACACACACATACACTAGGGATATCAACCTGCAATAAGGCCCAGATCATACATGAATTTATTTGAATATACAATCATTTAGATATTGATTTTTAGTGCTTCGCCCCTCAGGCAATATTGTGTAATCAGTGTGTGTGTGTGTGTGTAGTATCTCTCTGTGTGTGTGTCTGTGGTGTGTGTGTGTGTGTGCGTGCGTGCGTGCGTGCGTACGTGCGTACGTGCGTGCGTGCGTGTGTGTGTGTGTGGTGTGTGTGACATTTAGCTACTTGTTTACATGTTCCTATCTGCATCGGTTCCCTCCAGAACACCTTCCTTACATAGTTTAATAGCTTAATATATAATATGTAAATTCATAAACATGGTAGCACTGCAGAAAAGGACAGGCTTGCCTTGTGTGGGCTAGGGTTGCATGGTACACCCAAACTTGGCTACTTATTCCATACAAGAACATGATAAATGGTTTGGTACTAAACAATGTGTTACTTTCGGTACTTCTGTCAAATGTGTCTCACAGATCAAGCCTGTCTATCAGCCCAGCCAACCCCTTATTATAGACCACCCTGCCTGCTCCACTAACTCACTGCTAGCCTGCACTGGGAGTCTGGTCTGCATCATGTTAGCTCCCCACCCTGCCTGCTCCACTAACTCACTGCTAGCCTGCACTGGGAGTCTGGTCTGCATCATGTTAGCTCCCTGCCTGCTCCACTAACTCACTGCTAGCCTGCACTGGGAGTCTGGTCTGTATCATGTTAGCTCCCCACCCTTCCTGCTCCACTAACTCACTGCTAGCCTGCACTGGGAGTCTGGTCTGTATCATGTTAGCTCCCCACCCTGCCTGCTCCACTAACTCACTGCTAGCCTGCACTGGGAGTCTGGTCTGTATCAAGTTAGCTCCCTGCCTGCTCCACTAACTCACTGCTAGCCTGCACTGGGAGTCTGGTCTGCATCGTGGTATGGAGTACTGTGATACTAAACCTGTTACCGATATCGAAGTCAAAATTCTGGTATCATAACAAGACTAGAAATATGGAATAGATCTAGGTTATTTTGTACTTCTACCAAGGGGCCTGTAAACCGTAGCTCACTGAATATAGCGATACGCTAGTCATTTTATTCTGTTGTGTATTTTAACCCTAATCAACTGGAAAGTGATTCAATGTTATTCAATGTGTTTAAAATCGACTCACAAATCCAAATGGACTGACGATTAACCTAGATATTCCCCATACTGTACGGCCAATGTAGAATGAACCCCACAACTTGTGTGTCACTAACGCTGGAATCCACCAGAACCTCCACGTTACCTATACATTACCTATACATTACCTACACATTACCTATACATTACCTATACATTGTTTATACATTACCTATACATTGTCTACACATTACCTATACATTACATATACATTGTCTACACATTACCTATACATTACCTATACATTGTCTACACATTACCTATACATTACATACACATTACCTATACATTACCTATACATTACCTACACATTGCCTATACTTTACCTGTATATTGCCTATCAATTACCTACACATTATATTACCTACACATTGCCTATACATTACCTATAATTTACCTATAATTTACCTATACATTGTCTATACATTACCTATACATTGTCTACACATTGTCTATACATTACCTATACATTGTCTACACATTGCCTATACATTACCTATACATTGTCTACACATTACCTACACATTACCTATACATTACCTACACATTACATATACATTACCTATATATTACATACACATTACCTATACATTACCTATACATTGCCTATACATTACCTATACATTGTCTACACATTACCTACACATTACCTATACATTACCTGCACATTACATATGCATTACCTATACATTGCATACACATTACCTATACATTACCTATACATTACCTATACATTGCCTACACATTGCCTATACTTTACCTGTACATTGCCTATCAATTACCTACACATTACATTACCTATACATTACCTATACATCACCTACACATGACCTATACATGACCTATACATGACCTATACATCACCTACACATTACATTACCTACACTTTACCTATACATTACATATGCATTACATTAGCTGTACATTACCGATATATCACCTATACATTGCCTATACATTACCTACACATTACCTATACATTCATCCAATGCTCTCTACCATGAGTCATAATCCACCAGAACCTCCACATGACCTATATATTACCTACACATTACATAAACATTACCTATATATTACCTATATATTACCTATACATTACCTACACATTACCTATACATTCATCCAATGTTCTCTACATCCTCCTCCACCCACACACACACACACACACACACACACACACACACACACACACACACACACACTTTGTAGCACTGAATATATCTATGCATTATCCTCCATCTCTCAGCCTGTGTATACAGTGTAATTCTCTATGCACTACTTCCTACACACTAAGGCTGGATCCCACATGGCACCCTATGGCCTTGGTTATAAGTAGTGCGCTATGTAGGGAATAGGGTGCCAATTGGGACGTAGCACCGGTATGCAGTCTGAAAAGGCTGCGTGAATGAATATTTAATATAACAGATACCCACTCTACTGTACATTAGAATGCAGAAGAGAAAGAAGTAGTTCTGATGAAAGCAATTTGAGTTTGGAATCTTATTTTCTGTGTTCTAGAAGGCCTCGGAATCTGATTGTCAGTGTAAGGAAACTTTAGAATCTTTTTTATGGGGGGGTTCTCTACAGAAGTGTTGGAATGTGATTGTCAGTGTTCTAGCTAAGATTTCAATCTGATTGTAACTTAAAAAGCTTTATTAGTATCTCACAGTGAGGATGTCATTATGTATTTTCACTTGTAACTGTAATCTCAGATGGGAGAGGGATGG
>NW_025534272.1:155000-160000 GCF_020615455.1 Coregonus clupeaformis
AGAGTGTACTGCCCCTTAAGAAAACATGTTACTCTCTACTCTCTTCAACTCTACTCTACTCTACTCTACTCTACTCTACTCTACTCTACTCTACACTACTCTACTCTACTCTACTCTACTCTACTCTCTTCAACTCTACACTACTCTACTCTACTCTACTCTACTCTACTCTACTCTACTCTACTCTCTTCAACTCTACTCTACTCTACTCTACTCTACTCTACTCTACTCTACTCTACTCTACTCTACTCTACCCACCTCTACTCTATTCTACTCTACTCTACTCTACTCTCTTCAACTCTACTCTACTCTACTCTACTCTACTCTCTTCAACTCTACTCTACTCTACTCTACTCTACTCTACTCTACTCTACTCTATTCTACTCTACACTACTCTACTCTACTCTACTCTACTCTACTCTACTCTACTCTACTCTACTCTACACTACTCTACTCTACTCTACTCTACTCTACTCTACACTACTCTACTCTACTCTACTCTACTCTACACTACTCTACTCTACTCTACTCTACTCTACACTACTCTACTCTACTCTACTCTCTTCAACTCTACTCTACTCTACTCTACTCTACCCACCTCTACTCTATTCTATTCTACTCTACTCTACTCTACTCTACTCTACTCTACTCTACTATACTCTACTCTACTCTACCCACCTCTACTCTACTCTACACTACTCTACTCTACTCTACTCTACTCTATACTACTCTACTCTACTGTACTCTACTCTACTCTACTCTACTCTACTCTCTTCAACTCTACTCTACTCTACTCTACTCTACTCTACTCTACTCTACTCTACTCTACTCTACCCACCTCTACTCTATTCTACTCTACTCTACTCTACTCTACTCTACTATACTATACTCTACTCTACTCTACTCTACCCACCTCTACTCTACTCTACACTACTCTACTCTACTCTACTCTACTCTACTATACTCTACTCTATACTACTCTACTCTACACTACTCTACTCTACTCTAATATACTCTACTCTACTCTACCCACCTCTACTCTACTCTACACTACTCTACTCTACTCTACTCTACTCTACACTACTCTACTCTACTCTACTCTACTCTACTCTATACTACTCTACTCTACTCTACTCTACTCTACTCTACTCTACTCTATACTACTCTACTCTACTCTACTCTACTCTATACTACTCTACTCTATACTACTCTACTATACTCTACACTACTCTATACTACTATACTCTACTCTACTCTACACTACTCTACTCTACTCTACACTACTCTACTCTATACTACATACTCTACTCTACTCTATACTACATACTCTACTCTACTCTATACTACATACTCTACTCTACTCTACACTACTCTACTCTACACTACTATATACTACTCTACTCTACTCTACTCTACACTACTCTACTCTACTCTACTCTACTCTACTATACTCTACACTACTCTACTCTACTCTACTCTACTATACTCTACTCTACTCTACTCTAATCTACTCTACTCTACTATACTCTACTCTACTCTACTCTACTCTACTCTACTCTACACTACTCTACTCTACACTACTCTACTCTACTCTACTCTACTCTACTCTACCCAAGGCCAGGAATCGACATGAAGAATTCACGGCTGTTCAGTATGACACACATTGCAGGGGCCTTTTTGTTCAGGGCAGTTTTGACAAGAAGGCACATCTCTCCACACACACTAGCCCGTGGCAGCTACCATACAGTATTATGTGTGTGTGTGTTCTGGAGTACCAGAGATGTCAGAAACATCCCAAAAATACATTGTAGTGTGTACTACCTCTTTAAGGTTCTTCTTCTCTCCCCCAGGCCTCGCAGGGAATTCACACAAAGGATACATTACTGTGTGACAGACATCAGCACAGCCATTTTTCTTTAGAGAAATTTGAAGGGCTCAAACACACACACACACACACACACACACACACACACACACACACACACACACACACACACACACACATACACACACACACACACACACACACACACACTAGCCTGTCAGCTACCGCTATACGGCGTGTTGTCTGTGTTGCTGTGGAGTACCAGAGATGTCCATTCAACAGAGGAGAGACAGGAGGCAACAGGACTGGGTGTCAGAATGTGTTAGGGTCCATCCCAACAGAGTGAGAGCCAACATGCAGGAAAACATCCATACAGTAGTGAAGGCTGGCCAACATGCAGGAAAACATCCATACAGTAGTGAAGGCTGGCCAACATGCAGGAAAACATCCATACAGTAGTGAAGGTTGGCCAACATGCAGGAAAACATCCATACAGTAGTGAAGGCTGGCCAACATGCAGGGAAAACATCCATACAGTAGTGAAGGTTGGCCAACATGCAGGAAAACATCCATACAGTAGTGAAGGCTGGCCAACATGCAGGAAAACATCCATACAGTAGTGAAGGCTGGCCAACATGCAGGGAAACATCCATACATTAGTGAAGGCTGGCCAACATGCAGGGAAACATCCATACAGTAGTGAAGGTTGGCCAACATGCAGGAAAACATCCATACAGTAGTGAAGGCTGGCCAACATGCAGGGAAAACATCCATACAGTAGTGAAGGTTGGCCAACATGCAGGGAAACATCCATACAGTAGTGAAGGTTGGCCAACATGCAGGAAAACATCCATACAGTAGTGAAGGCTGGCCAACATGCAGGGAAAACATCCATACAGTAGTGAAGGCTGGCCAACATGCAGGGAAACATCCATACAGTAGTGAAGGTTGGCCAACATGCAGGAAAACATCCATACAGTAGTGAAGGCTGGCCAACATGCAGGGAAACATCCATACAGTAGTGAAGGTTGGCCAACATGCAGGAAAACATCCATACAGTAGTGAAGGCTGGCCAACATGCAAGAAAACATCCATACAGTAGTGAAGGTTGGCCAACATGCAGGAAAACATCCATACAGTAGTGAAGGCTGGCCAACATGCAGGGAAAACATCCATACAGTAGTGAAGGTTGGCCAACATGCAGGGAAAACATCCATACAGTAGTGAAGGCTGGCCAACATGCAGGGAAAACATCCATACAGTAGTGAAGGCTGGCCAACATGCAGGGAAAACATCCATACATTAGTGAAGGTTGGCCAACATGCAGGGAAAACATCCATACAGTAGTGAAGGTTGGCCAACATGCAGGGAAAACATCCATACATTAGTGAAGGCTGGCCAACATGCAGGGTAAACATCCATACAGTAGTGAAGGTTGGCCAACATGCAGGAAAACATCCATACATTAGTGAAGGCTGGCCAACATGCAGGGAAAACATCCATACAGTAGTGAAGGCTGGCCAACATGCAGGGAAACATCCATACAGTAGTGAAGGTTGGCCAACATGCAGGAAAACATCCATACATTAGTGAAGGCTGGCCAACATGCAGGAAAAACACCCATACATTAGTGAAGGCTGGCCAACATGCAGGGAAAACATCCATACATTAGTGAAGGCTGGCCAACATGCAGGGAAAACATCCATACAGTAGTGAAGGTTGGCCAACATGCAGGGAAAACATCCATACAGTAGTGAAGGCTGGCCAACATGCAGGGAAAACATCCATACATTAGTGAAGGCTGGCCAACATGCAGGGAAAACATCCATACATTAGTGAAGGCTGGCCAACATGCAGGGAAACATCCATACAGTAGTGAAGGCTGGCCAACATGCAGGGAAAACATCCATACAGTAGTGAAGGCTGGCCAACATGCAGGGAAAACATCCATACAGTAGTGAAGGTTGGCCAACATGCAGGAAAACATCCATACATTAGTGAAGGCTGGCCAACATGCAGGGAAAACATCCATACAGTAGTGAAGGCTGGCCAACATGCAGGGAAACATCCATACAGTAGTGAAGGCTGGCCAACATGCAGGGAAACATCCATACAGTAGTGAAGGCTGGCCAACATGCAGGGAAAACATCCATACAGTAGTGAAGGCTGGCCAACATGCAGGGAAAACATCCATACAGTAGTGAAGGTTGGCCAACATGCAGGAAAACATCCATACATTAGTGAAGGCTGGCCAACATGCAGGGAAAACATCCATACAGTAGTGAAGGCTGGCCAACATGCAGGGAAACATCCATACAGTAGTGAAGGCTGGCCAACATGCAGGGAAAACATCCATACAGAAGTGAAGGTTGGCCAACATGCATGAAAACATCCATACATTAGTGAAGGCTGGCCAACATGCAGGGAAAACATCCATACAGTAGTGAAGGCTGGCCAACATGCAGGGAAACATCCATACAGTAGTGAAGGTTGGCCAACATGCAGGAAAACATCCATACAGTAGTGAAGGCTGGCCAACATGCAGGGAAAACATCCATACAGTAGTGAAGGCTGGCCAACATGCAGGGAAAACATCCATACAGTAGTGAAGGCTGGCCAACATGCAGGGAAAACATCCATACAGTAGTGAAGGCTGGCCAACATACAGGGTAAACATCCATACAGTAGTGAAGGCTGGCCAACATGCAGGGAAAACATCCATACAGTAGTGAAGGCTGGCCAACATGCAGGAAAACATCCATACATTAGTGAAGGCTGGCCAACATGCAGGGAAACATCCATACAGTAGTGAAGGCTGGCCAACATGCAGGGAAAACATCCATACAGTAGTGAAGGCTGGCCAACATGCAGGGAAAACATCCATACAGTAGTGAAGGCTGGCCAACATGCAGGGTAAACATCCATACAGTAGTGAAGGTTGGCCAACATGCAGGAAAACATCCAAACAGAGACTTCATTTCAACACAATGCAATGCACTTAGACAATGGATGCTTCCCAAATGGCACCCTATTCCATTTACAGTGCACTACATAGGGAATAGAGTGCATTTTGGGATGCACACAATACCACTTTCTGTGTTTGATAATCCAATGTTAAAATAAATTACAGATTTAAGTGACAAGCAGTCATCTTGGAGCAGGGGTTTCCCAACTC
>NW_025534272.1:165000-172500 GCF_020615455.1 Coregonus clupeaformis
GGAGACGCCGTGGAGAACGTTCTGCTACCTGCAACATCCTCCAGCATGACCGGTTTGGCAGTGGGTCAGTCATTGTGTGGGGTGGCATTTCTATGGGGGGCCGCACAGCCCTCCATGTGCTCGCCAGAGGTAGCCTGACTGCCATTAGGTACCAAGATGAGATCCTCAGACCCCTTGTGAGACCATATGCTGGTGCGGTTGGTCCTGGGTTCCTCCTAATGCAAGACAATGCTAGACCTCATGTGGCTGGAGTGTGTCAGCAGTTCCTGCAAGAGGAAGGCATTGTTGCTATGGACTGGTCCGCCCGTTCCCCAGACCTGAATCCAATTGAGCACATCTGGGACATCATGTCTCGCTCCATCCACCAACGCCACGTTGCACCACAGACTGTCCAGGAGTTGGCGGATGCTTTAGTCCAGGTTTGGGAGGAGATCCCTCAGGAGACCATCCGCCACCTCATCAGGAGCATGCCCAGGCATTGTAGGGAGGTCATACAGGCACGTGGAGGCCACACACACTACTGAGCCTAATTTTGACTTGAATTAAGGACATTACATCAAAGTTGGATCAGCCTGTAGTGTGGTTTTCCACTTTAATTTTGAGGGTGACTCCAAATCCAGACCTCCATGGGTTGATAAATTTGATTTCCATTGATAATTCTTGTGTGATTTTGTTGTCAGCACATTCAACTATGTAAAGAAAAAAGTATTTAATAAGATTATTTCATTCATTCAGATCTAGGATGTGTTGTTTAAGTGTTCCCTTAATTTTTTTGAGCAGTGTATATACAGTGGGGCAAAAAAGTATTTAGTCAGCCACCAATTGTGCAAGTTCTCCCACTTAAAAAGATGAGAGAGGCCTGTAAATTTAATCATAGGTACACGTCAACTATGACAGACAAAATTAGAAAAGAAATTCCAGAAAATCACATTGTAGGATTTTTTATGAATTTATTTGCAAATTATGGTGGAAAATAAGTATTTGGTCAATAACAAAAGTTTCTCAATACTTTGTTATATACCCTTTGTTGGCAATGACACAGGTCAAATGTTTTCTGTATGTCTTCACAAGGTTTTCATACACTGTTGCTGGTATTTTGGCCCATTCCTCCATGCAGATCTCCTCTAGAGCAGTGATGTTTTGGGGCTGTCGCTGGGCAACACAGACTTTCAACTCCCTCCAAAGATTTTCTATGGGGTTGAGATCTGGAGACTGGCTAGGCCACTCCAGGACCTTGAAATGCTTCTTACGAAGCCACTCCTTCGTTACCCGGGCGGTTTGTTTGGGATCATTGTCATGCTGAAAGACCCAGCCACGTTTCATCTTCAATGCCCTTGCTGATGGAAGGAGGTTTTCACTCAAAATCTCACGATACATGGCCCCATTCATTCTTTCCTTTACACGAATCAGTCGTCCTGGTCCCTTTGCAGAAAAAACAGCCCCAAAGCATGATGTTTCCACCCCCACGCTTCACAGTAGGTATGGTGTTCTTTGGATGCAACTCAGCATTCTTTGTCCTCCAAACACGACGAGTTGAGTTTTTACCAAAAAGTTCTATTTTGGTTTCATATGACATTCTCCCAATCCTCTTCTGGATCATCCAAATGCACTCTAGCAAACTTCAGACGGGCCTGGACATGTACTGGCTTAAGCAGGGGGACACGTCTGGCACTGCATGATTTGAGTCCCTGGCGGCGTAGTGTGTTACTGATGGTAGGCTTTGTTACTTTGGTCCCAGCTCTCTGCAGGTCATTCACTAGGTCCCCCCGTGTGGTTCTGGGATTTTTGCTCACCGTTCTTGTGATCATTTTGACCCCACGGGGTGAGATCTTGCGTGGAGCCCCAGATCGAGGGAGATTATCAGTGGTCTTGTATGTCTTCCATTTCCTAATATTTGCTCCCACAGTTGATTTCTTCAAACCAAGCTGCTTACCTATTGCAGATTCAGTCTTCCCAGCCTGGTGCAGGTCTACAATTTTGTTTCTGGTGTCCTTTGACAGCTCTTTGGTCTTGGCCATAGTGGAGTTTGGAGTGTGACTGTTTGAGGTTGTGGACAGGTGTCTTTTATACTGATAACAAGTTCAAACAGGTGCCATTAATACAGGTAACAAGTGGAGGACAGAAGAGCCTCTTAAAGAAGAAGTTACAGGTCTATGAGAGCCAGAAATCTTGCTTGTTTGTAGGTGACCAAATACTTATTTTCCACCATAATTTGCAAATAAATTCATTAAAATCCTACAATGTGATTTTCTGGAATTTGTTTTCTCAATTTGTCTGTCATAGTTGACGTGTACCTATGATGAAAATTACAGGCCTCTCTCATCTTTTTAAGTGGGAGAACTTGCACAATTGGTGGCTGACTAAATACTTTTTTTCCCCACTGTATGTATGTGTGTGTATGTATGTGTATGTGTATGTGTATGTGTATATATACAGTGGGGAGAACAAGTATTTAATACACTGCCGATTTTGCAGGTTTTCCTACTTACAAAGCATGTAGAGGTCTGTAATTTTTATCATAGGTACACTTCAACTGTGAGAGACGGAATCTAAAACAAAAATCCAGAAAATCACATGGTATGATTTTTAAGTAATTCATTTGTATTTTATTGCATGACATAAGTATTTGATCACCTACCAACCAGTAAGAATTCCGGCTCTCACAGACCTGTTCGTTTTTCTTTAAGAAGCCCTCCTGTTCTCCACTCATTACCTGTATTAACTGCACCTGTTTGAACTCTTTACCTGTATAAAAGACACCTGCCCACACACTCAATAAAACAGACTCCAACCCCTCCACAATGGCCAAGACCAGAGAGCTGTGTAAGGACATCAGGGATAAAATTGTAGACCTGCACAAGGCTGGGATGGGCTACAGGACAATAGGCAAGCAGCTTGGTGAGACGGCAACAACTGTTGGCGCAATTATTAGAAAATGGAAGAAGTTCAAGATGATGGTCAATCACCCTCGGTCTGGGGCTCCATGCAAGATGTCACCTCGTGGGGTCAGCCCAGAACTACACGGCAGGACCTGGTCAATGACCTGAAGAGAACTGGGACCACAGTCTCAAAGAAAACCATTAGTAACACACTACGCCGTCATGGATTGAAATCCTGCAGTGCACGCAAGGTCCCCCTGCTCAAGCCAGCGCATGTCCAGGCCCGTCTGAAGTTTGCCAATTACCATCTGGATGATCCAGAGGAGGAATGGGAGAAGGTCATGTGGTCTGATGAGACAAAAATAGAGATTTTTGGTCTAAAATCCACTCGCCGTGTTTGGAGGAAGAAGAAGGATGAGTACAACCCCAAGAACACCATCCCAACCGTGAAGCATGGAGGTGGAAACATCATTCTTTGGGGATGCTTTTCTGCAAAGGGGACAGGACGACTGCACCGTATTGAGGGGAGGATGGATGGGGCCATGTATCGCGAGATCTTGGCCAACAACCTCCTTCCCTCAGTAAGAGCATTGAAGATGGGTCGTGGCTGGGTCTTCCAGCATGACAATGACCCGAAACACACAGCCAGGGCAACTAAGGAGTGGCTCCGTAAGAAGCATCTCAAGGTCCTGGAGTAGCCTAGCCAGTCTCCAGACCTGAACCCAATAGAAAATCTTTGGAGGGGAGCTGAAAGTCCGTATTGCCCAGCGACAGCCCCAAACCTGAAGGATCTGGAGAAGGTCTGTATGGAGGGTGGGCCAAAATCCCTGCTGCAGTGTGTGCAAACCTGGTCAAGACCTACAGGAAACTTATGATCTCTGTAATTGCAAACAAAGGTTTCTGTACCAAATATTAAGTTCTGCTTTTCTGATGTATCAAATACTTATGTCATGAAATAAAATGCAAATTAATTACTTAAAAATCATACAATGTGATTTTCTGGATTTTAGATTCCGTCTCTCACAGTTGAAGTGTACCTATGATAAAAATTACAGACCTCTACATGCTTTGTAAGTAGGAAAACCTGCAAAATCGGCAGTGTATCAAATACTTGTTCTCCCAACTGTATATATATATATATATACAGTGGGGGAAAAAAGTATTTAGTCAGCCACCAATTGTGCAAGTTCTCCCACTTAAAAAGATGAGAGAGGCCTGTAATTTTCATCATAGGTACACGTCAACTATGACAGACAAAATTAGAAAAGAAAATCCAGAAAATCACATTGTAGGATTTTTTATGAATTTATTTGCAAATTATGGTGGAAAATAAGTATTTGGTCAATAACAAAAGTTTCTCAATACTTTGTTATATACCCTTTGTTGGCAATGACACAGGTCAAACATTTTCTGTAAGTCTTCACAAGGTTTTCACACACTGTCGCTGGTATTTTGGCCCATTCCTCCATGTAGATCTCTTCTAGAGCAGTGATGTTTTGGGGCTGTTGCTGGGCAACACGGACTTTCAACTCCCTCCAAAGATTTTCTATGGGGTTGAGATCTGGAGACTGGCTAGGCCACTCCAGGACCTTGAAATGCTTCTTACGAAGCCACTCCTTCGTTGCCCGGGCGGTGTGTTTGGGATCATTGTCATGCTGAAAGACCCAGCCACGTTTCATCTTCAATGCCCTTGCTGATGGAAGGAGGTTTTTACTCAAAATCTCACGATACATGGCCCCATTCATTCTTTCCTTTACACGGATCAGTCATCCTGGTCCCTTTGCAGAAAAACTGCCGCAAAGCATGATGTTTCCACCCCCATGCTTCACAGTAGGTATGGTGTTCTTTGGATGCAACTCAGCATTCTTTGTCCTCCAAACACGACGAGTTGAGTTTTTACCAAAAAGTTCTATTTTGGTTTCATCTGACCATATGACATTCTCCCAATCCTCTTCTGGATCATCCAAATGCACTCTAGCAAACTTCAGACGGGGCCTGGACATGTACTGGCTTAGGCAGGGGGACACGTCTTGCACTGCAGGATTTGAGTCCCTGGCGGCGTAGTGTGTTACTGATGGTAGGCTTTGTTACTTTGGTCCCAGCTCTCTGCAGGTCATTCACTAGGTCCCCCCCGTGTGGTTCTGGGATTTTTGTGATCATTTTGACCCCACGGGGTGAGATCTTGCGATCGAGGGAGATTATCAGTGGTCTTGTATGTCTTCCATTTCCTAATAATTGCTCCCACAGTTGATTTCTTCAAACCAAGCTGCTTACCTATTGCAGATTCAGTCTTCCCAGCCTGGTGCAGGTCTACAATTTTGTTTCTGGTGTCCTTTGACAGCTCTTTGGTCTTGGCCATAGTGGAGTTTGGAGTGTGACTGTTTGAGGTTGTGGACAGGTGTCTTTTATACTGATAACAAGTTCAAACAGGTGCCATTAATACAGGTAACGAGTGGAGGACAGCGGAGCCTCTTAAATAAGAAGTTACAGGTCTGTGAGAGCCAGAAATCTTGCTTGTTTGTAGGTGACCAAATACTTATTTTCCACCATAATTTGCAAATAAATTCATTAAAAATCCTACAATGTGATTTTCTGGATTTATTTTTCTCAATTTGTCTGTCATAGTTGACATGTACCTATGGTGAAAATTACAGGCCTCTCTCATCTTTTTAAGTGGGAGAACTTGCACAATTGGTGGCTGACTAAATACTTTTTTTCCCCACTGTATATATATATATATATATATTTGCGAGAGAAAAAACATATGGGGGATTGGAAGTGATGCAGACAATTACATTGATGGAAGTTACAATCTATCTGAAATATTAAAGCTAATCTACCCCCTAAAAAAAAATAAAAAAAATAAAAACGATTTTTGAATATTCACCTAGAACATTAATATATTATTCTTAAGTTGAAACAGAACAAATAATTATGATTAGAGGTTCATATGAAAGGAACACATGCAACTAGGACAAGTTACCACAATACATGAGTTCAGAAAACAACATTCAAACCTACGGCACATTAAATGCTCAGAAATGCCATTAACTAATCAAACATTTACATAATGTACCCACATGAGTTCAGAAAACAACATTTAAACCTACGGCACATTAAATGCTCAGAAATTCCATTAACTATTCTAACATTTACATAACGTACCCACATGAGTTCAGAAAACAACATTCAAACCTACGGCACATTAAATGCTCAGAAATGTCATTAACTAATCAAACATTTACATAATGTACCCACCTATGGATGCGTTTACACAGGCAGCCCAATTCTGATCTTTTAACCAATTATTTGTAAAAGAGCTGATCTGATTGGACGAAAGTCGAATTAGTGAAAACAGAATTGTGCAGCCTGAATGCTAGCCTAACACTTATAGATTACGTTTGCAGCTCAAGGCAACAATTGTCTACTCTATGCATTATGGGTAATATGTTTGAACTAATACAGTAAATACCAGAATATATGGATGTATTGAAGCCGTTAGAATTAGCTGATTTGACTGTAAAATAACGGACTGATTTGACTGTAGTTTAAAGCTTATCCAATGATAACAGCCACAGGCTTAACCATTCATTCAGCTATGTCTACATATGATGTATGATAGCATTCTGGACAGGGTTAATGAACTGTTAGATGGAACATATGGAACTGCAGAATCTTTTTTTGAATAATGGAATAATAGAATCAAGGAGTCACAATGGAATGATTTGACTGGTGGGCTTGGCCATATGTTGCTATGGACCGTGTTACGGTTAGTGTTCGTTCCAAATGGCACCCTGTTCCCTTTATAGTGCACTACTTTGGAACAGGGCCCATAGGGCTCTGGTCAAAAGTAGTGCACCATATAGGGAATAGGGTGCAATTTGGGATGCAGCCTACGACAGCTGGTTCAAAATTGCTCATGTTGCGTTGAGTTAAGCAGCAATCAATCAGAACAGGTTGGGGTCATTGAGTGGTTTGAGTAAAGTTGATGGGGCGTGAGAGACTAATGTGTTTCAACTAGTTAAAACCCATTAGCAGGATGTTGAGAGAGACTATTGTGTTTTTAACTAGTTAAAACCCATTAGCAGGATGTTGAGAGAGACTATTGTGTTTTTAACTAGTTAAAAGCCATTAGCAGGATGTTGTAAGAGAAAGCAGGGGGTATGTTAGGATGGATCTGACCACTTAGCATGTTAGATGACCTATAGTTGGGCTATAGATATTATGATGTAGCGATATGATTAGAATGGAATGTCAGATATTAGATTATCACATATAGTTCATCATTTCAACATTTACTTTTAAACATTTAGTTATAGACCACAACATGACTATTTCAGAGAAAGTTTGACACAAACAAAAAAGGAAAAATTAGACACACATTACAGTTATAAAAAGTTAGACACATATTACAGTTATATGAATTACAAAACATTTCAGAGAACTATTCTTTAATAACAAGAAAAAAGGTTGAGATGACAGGATTAATATGAGGTCTGAAAATGTTCCATATTTACCTCTCACAGTGTGAAACGGCAGAAGTGTGTGTGTGTGTGTGTGAGTGTGTGTGTGTGTATGTGTGTGTGTGTGTGTGTGTGTGTGTGTGTGTGTGTGTCCAAAA
>NW_025534272.1:177500-190000 GCF_020615455.1 Coregonus clupeaformis
AGATGTCTAACTGTCACTGAAAGCCTGTCATGTCACCAATGTTTGCGTTCTCTTCTTTTTCATCTGTGAATGTGGAAATGAAGACTACAGTAAAGAGCATTAACAGTACATAGCTGTGAGGGACCTTGTCCATCTGGTTTCTATGACTACAGTTTAGATAACAGTTTAGTTTCCATTTTGATTTTGTATTATCATCTTCAGCAACCCTTTTATTTTATTATTTGAGATTCATACAGTTGATTCATACTGTAGATTCATACAGTTGATTCATACTGTAGATTCATACAGTTGATTCATACTGTAGATTCATACAGTTGATTCATACTGTAGATTCATACAGTTGATTCATACAGTTGATTCATACTGTAGATTCATACAGTAGTTTCATACAGTAGATTCATACAGTAGTTTCATACAGTTGATTCATACAGTTGATTCATACAGTAGATTCATACTGTAAATGCATACAGTAGATTCATACAGTAGATTCATACAGTAGTTTCATACAGTTGATTCATACAGTTGATTCATACAGTAGATTCATACAGTAAATGCATATATTAGATGCATACAGTAGATTCATACAGTAGATTCGTACAGTAGATTCCATACAGTAGATTCATACAGTAGATTCATACTGTAGATTCACTGTAAATGCATACAGTAGATTCATACAGTAGATTCATACAGTAGATTCACACAGTAGATTCATACAGTAGATTCATACGGTAGATTCATACAGTAGATTCATACAGTAAATGCATACAGTAGATTTAATTATACAGTAGATTCATACTGTAAATGCATACAGTAGATTCATACAGTAGATTAATACAGTAGATTCATACTGTAGATTCATACAGTAGATTCATACAGTAGATTCATACAGTTGATTCATACTGTAGATTCATACAGTTGATTCATACTGTAGATTCATACAGTTGATTCATACAGTAGATTCATACTGTAAATGCATACAGTAGATTCATTACAGTAGATTCATACAGTAGTTTCATACAGTTGATTCATACAGTTGATTCATACAGTAGATTCATACTGTAGATTCAGCCAGTAGATTCATACAGTAGATTCATACAGTAGATTCATACTGTAAATGCATACAGTAAATTCATACAGTATATTCATACAGTAGATTCATACTGTGATTCATACTGTAAATGCATACAGTAGGTTCATACAGTTGATTCATACAGTAGATTCACCAGTAGATTCATACAGTAGATTCATACAGTAGATTCATACAGTAGATTCATACTGTAGATTCATACTGTAAATGCATACAGTAGGTTCATACAGTAGATTCATACAGTAGATTCATACTGTAAATGCATACAGTAGATTCATTGCCAGTAGATTCATACAGTAGTTTCAACAGTAGATTCATACAGTAGATTCATTGCCAGTAGATTCATACAGTAGATTCATACAGTAGATTCATACAGTAGATTCTTACAGTAGATTCATTGCCAGTAGATTCATACAGTAGATTCATACAGTAGATTCATACAGTAGATTCATACAGTAGATTCGTTGCCAGTAGGTTAAATGGGGTGACTGCCTCACTACTTTACCTCCATGAGTTGATGATGAAAAATACATCAGAAACACTCCTTGTCTTTCACAGTCTTCTCTCTCCCCCCTCTCTCTCTCTCTCTCTCTCTCTCTCTCTCTCTCTCTCTCTCTCTCCTCTCTCTCTCTCTCTCTCTCTCTCTCTCTCTCTCTCTCTTTGTGTGTCTCTCTCTCTCTCTCTCTCTCTCTCTCTCTCTCTCTCTCTCTTCTTCTTTCTCCACTCTCTCTCTTCTTCTTCTCTCCACTCTCTCTCTTCTTCTTCTCTTCATTCTCTCTCTTCTTCTTCTCTCCACTCTCTCTCTTCTTCTTCTCTTCATTCTCTCTCTTCTTTCTCTCCTCTCTCTCCTTTTTTCTCCACTCTCTCTCCCTTCTCCTCTCACTCTCTCGCTTCTTCTCTCCACTCTTTCTCTTCTTCTTCTCCACTCTCTCTTTCTTCTTCTCTCACTCTCGCTCTCCTTCTCTCCACTCTCTCTCTTCTTCTTCTCTTCACTCTCTCTTTTTTCTTCTCTCACTCTCTCTTTCTTCTCTTCACTGTCTTCTTCTCTCCTCTCTCAGTCTTCTCTTCACTGTCTTCTTCTTCTCTCCTCTCTCCAGTCTTCTCTCCACTCTCTCTCTTCTTCTTCTCTTCATTCTCTCTCTTCTTCTTTCTCTCCTCTCTCTCCCTTCTTCTCTCCTCTCTCTCCTCCCTCTCTCCTCTCTCTCTCTCACTCTTCTCTCTCCCTCTTCTCTCCACTTTCTCTCTTCTTCTTCTCTCCTTTTTCTTTGGGGCACAAATATCTATCTCTTGTTATTTCTTATTGTTTCAGGCCTTAAGGCTGAGAGACAACTGATCTAGAGGGTGTCTAACGCACTGTGGCGTGCAGGTCTATGTCAGGAATGGTAGTATTGTGTTAATTGAGGTATCTCTGCTTTTGTTGTGTACAAGCGTGTGTGTGTGTGTTAGAGGAAGAGAGAGAGAGAGAGAGAGAGAGAGAGAGAGAGAGAGAGAGAGAAGAAGAGAGAGAGAGAGAGAGAGCAGAGAGAGAAGGCTTTCAGAGAGCAACATGAGAGTGAGCGCATTCTGTTCTCAGTACTACCAGTGGATTCTAAAGTTCTCAACAACAACAAAGCAGACATATATACAGACACCCCAAGATGTAACTAACGCCAGGTTCGAGGCAGAGAGGGAGAGTGTGTGTGTACACGTTTATCTGTGTGTGTGTGTGTATATTTACATGTATATATTCTCTCCCCCTATGCAGCGGTGAGTCGAGCCCCTATCCCCATGGCGGTGGTTCGTAGGGAACTGTCCTGTGAGTCGTACCCATCGAGCTGCGCTGCCCGGGGACAGACGTCATCATGATCGAGAGTGCCAACTACGGACGCCTCGACGAACAAGATCTGTGACTCGGACCCAGCACAGATGGAGAATACTAGATGTTATCTGCCCGACGCATACAAGATCATGTCGCTCAGGTGAGCTGATCTAGAAATATAGTTCTATGTCTGTCTGTCTGTCTGTTCATCTATCCATCCATTGAAGATCATGTCCCTCAGGTGAGCTGATCTAGAATTATAGATATCTGTGATGATTATTTAATGTCTATGTGGCCATTCTCTGTGGACTGTATAGTTGAGACGGTCCATCTGTTCTCAGATTGAATTGATCAAGGTTATATATGCAGATCTTTATCTGGTCCTCTCTCTCTTCTCCCTGGTCCTCTCTCTCTCCCTGGTCCTCTCTCTCTCTTCTCCCTGGTCCTCTCTCTCCTCTCCCTGGTCCTCTCTCTCCTCTCCCTGGTCCTCTCTCTCCTCTCCCTGGTCCTCTCTCTCTCTTCTCCCTGGTCCTCCCTCCTCTCCCTGGTCCTCTCTCTCCTCTCCCTGGTCCTCTGCCTCCTCTCCCTGGTCCTCTCTCTCCTCTCCCTGGTCCTCTCTCTCTCCTCTCCTGGTCCTCTCCCTCCTCTCCCTGGTCCTCTCTCTCCTCTCCCTGGACCTCTCTCTCCTCTCCTGGTCCTCTCCCTCCTCTCCTGGTCCTCTCTCTTCTCCCTGGTCCTCTCTCCTCTCCCTGGTCCTCTCTCTTCTCCCTGGTCCTCTCTCCTCTCCCTGGTCCCTCTCTCTCCTCTCCCTGGTCCTCTCTCTCACCTCTCCCTGGTCCTCTCTCTCCTCTCCCTGGTCCTCTCTCTCCTGTCCCTGGTCCTCTCTCTCCTCTCCCTGGTCCTCTCTCTTCTCCCTGGTCCTCTCCTCTCTCCTGGTCCTCTCTCTCTCCTCTCTCTGGTCCTCTCCCTCCTCCCCCTGGCCTCTCTCTCTCCTCTCCTTGGTCCTCTCTCTCTCCTCTCCCTGGTCCTCTCTCTCCTCTCCTTGGTCCTCTCTCTCCTCTCCCTGGTCCTCTCTCTCTCCTCTCCCTGGTCCCCTCTCTCCTCCCCTGGTCCTCTCTCTCTCCTCTCCTTGGTCCTCTCTCTCCTCTCCTGGTCCTCTCTCTCTCACCCTGGTCCTCTCTCTCTCCTCTCCTGGTCCTCTCTCTCCTCTCCTGGTCCTCTCTCTCCTCGCCCTGGTCCTCTCTCTCCTGTCCCTGGTCCTCTCTCTCCTTTCCCTGGTCCTCTCTCTCCTCTCCCTGGTCCTCTCTCTCTCCTCTCCTTCTCCCCCTCTCTCTATCCACCTCCTCCCCTCTTCCTCCCCCATTTCTCTCTCTCTATCATAACCACCTTATCATAACCACCTTTCCATCATGCTGTGCAGCTCTGCCTGCGGTTGCTTTGGCCTGGACGGCCACCTGCTCAGACAGATGCAGTGTGTGGGTCTAGCTATCCATAATTAATGCACGCACGCACACACACACACACACACACACACACACACACACACACACACACACACACACACACACACACACACACACACACACACACACACACAGACACCCGGGGGCTAGAGCAGACTGTTAGCTCCAGTTATATGAGCCAGAGGGAATCACCAAATGGTACCCTATCCCCTATATAGTGCACTACTTATGACCAGAGCCCTATGGGCCCAGCTGCTATCTGTGTGCTCCCATATTCCCTCCCCCATAGGGATACACAGGGTTGAAGGGGAAACGAAGAGGCTGCAATGAAAGTTCCTCTTAATCTGTGTGGTTATTATAGAGGACTTCACTTCAGGGATGTTGTGTTGTTGAGGAGATCCAAAATGGCTGCCTAGGGATTCTGATATCTTTGAATGGTCTATTCTTGTTCTTCATCCCCCTCTATTTACCTCCCTTCTATTTTAAATTCTACATTTCGGCTAGGCTCTCGTTTTGAGTGTCACAAAGGACTGTCTCATCAGATGAATAGAACTGTAAGAACACTGGGAAGTTCCAAAAGAACTGTCAGAACACTGGGAAGTTCCAAAAGAACTGTCAGAACACTGGGCAGTTCCAATAGAACTGTCAGAACACTGGGCGGTTCCAAAAGAACTGTCAGAACACTGGGAAGTTCCAAAAGAACTGTCAGAACACTGGGCGGTTCCAAAAGAACTGTCAGAACACTGGGCAGTTCCAATAGAACTGTCAGAACACTGGGCAGTTCCAAAAGAACTATCAGAACACTGGGCAGTTCCCATAGAACTGTCAGAACACTGGGCAGTTCCAAAAGAACTGTCAGAACACTGGGAAGTTCCAAAAGAACTGTCAGAACACTGGGAAGTTCCAATACAACTGTCAGAACACTGGGCGGTTCCAAAGGAACTGTCAGAACACTGGGCGGTTCCAAAAGAACTGTCAGAACACTGGGAAGTTCCAAAAGAACTGTCAGAACACTGGGCAGTTCCAATAGAACTGTCAGAACACTGGGCAGTTCCAAAAGAACTGTCAGAACACTGGGCGGTTCCAAAAGAACTGTCAGAACACTGGGCAGTTCCAATACAACTGTCAGAACACTGGGCAGTTCCAATAGAACTGTCAAAACACTGGGGCAGTTCCAATGGAATTGTTAGAACACTGGGGCAGTTCCATTCTAGAATGAGAACATTGAGAGGGCTATGAGGCTAGGTGCTAGTGTGGTGTGTGGGGTATTTCTAGCTCTGGATGAAAGGTGATGAAGTGATGTGTTCTGGGGAGGAGGTATACTCAATTAGTTAAGAAGAGAACAGTAGCACTATCTTACTACACACACACACACACACACACACACACACACACACACACACACAAACACACCAGTGGAGGCTCCTCAGAGGAGGAAGGGGAGGACCATCCTCCTCAGTGAATTTCATTTTAAAGTTTAAACATTATAAAAGTTATATCATTTTTAGATAAAACTATACTAAATATATTCACATGTCACCAAATAATTGATTAAAACACACTGTTTTTGCAATGAAGGTCTACAGTAGCCTCAACTGCACTCTGTAGGCGTGCACCATGGTGTAGCCCAGGGATCATCAACTAGATTCAGCCGCGGGCCTATTTCTTCTTGAGCGGATGGTCGGGGACCGGAACATAATTACAAATAATTTGGGAGACTGTAAATTGACCGCAAGTAGCCCAAACATGTCACGCCCTGACTCAGAGGGACGCTTATATGTTGAGTCAGGGTGTGTATTTTCCTTGCTGTGTTTTCCTATGTTGTATTTTCTATGTTTAGATCTAGTATGTCTAGATCTATGTTGGCCGGTGTGGTTCCCAATCAGAGGCAGCTGTAGCTCGTTGTCTCTGATTGGAGACCATCCTTGGCAGGCCTATTGGCACTAGTGGGTTGTGGGATCTTGTTCCGTGTGAGGTTTGTTGTGTGTACCTTAGGACGTCACGTATCGTTAGTTTATTGTTTTGTCGTTGTGTTTATTCGTTTAATAAACATGTTGGCATATCAAGCTGCGCCTTGGTCCTTCTCGTTCATGAACGAACGTGACAAAACAGATATAATGTTTGACTAAAACATAATCATTTCAAACATTGTTTACATTTGTATACGATCACGTGTCTCTCTATTATGTGTGGGAATACTTGGGAACAGATTTCTCAAAATAAAATCACTTAGAGCTGATTTCCTGGTGTTTTTACAGTCTATTATGCCCAACCAAAAAAAAAAGTATTAAAAAAAGTATTATTATTTTTGGCTCAGAAAACTTGGTGGGCCAAATAAAACCACCCACGGGCCAAATTTGGTCCATGGGCCGCCAGTTGGGAACCCTGGTGTAGCCAGAGAACAGCTAGCTTCCGTCCTCCTCTTGGTACATTGACTTCAATACAAAACCTAGGAGGCTCTTGGTTCTCACTCCCTTCCATAGACTTACACAGTAATTTTGACATCTTCCGGAGGACGTCTTCCAACCTATCAGAGCTCTCGCAGCATGAACTGACATGTTGTCCACCCAATCAAAGGATCAGAGAATGAGTCTAGTACTGAAAGCATAAGCTACAGCTAGCTAGCCCTGCAGTGAATAACATGTGGTGATTAGTTGACTAAAAGAGAGAGAAAGACAATAGTTGAACAGTTTTCAACAAATTAATTTCTTCAAAAATGTAGGAGAAGCAAGAGAGAAAGAGAGAGAGAGAGCAATTGTATTTTTTTTTCGCTTTGAGTTTCACTTACTTAGCTAGCAATTGCAGCTGGCTAGTTTAGCCTACTGAAACACCCTGCTCAAACAGAGGGATGCTATGTTAGTTAGCTGGCTATGACTTTACAACACAACACTGGAACTCTTCCAAGTCAAGGTAAGCTTTTGATTTTATTAATTTATTGCCACCCCGGCCGCCGGTCGTAACTGCTAAACTGCTTACTGACTGTACACTGTAACGTTACCGCATGATTGTAGCGGGTTTACTAACGCGTTAGTTCTATTAGCTATGTTGACTAGGACATTACTTTAGCTAATATGGGGACAACGATATAGACTGTGTGTAGCGGTTATGACATGGTTTGGAAAGGTTTTTTCACCTGGTCACATACAGCTGATGTGTTGTGCATTGAAGTCCACAAACGAAGGGAAAAGGTGAGAGGAGGAGAGTGCATAGGAATACAACGTGGCTGCTATGAAAGTGAACTGTGTTTACGCGTGATCAGGGGTGTATTCATTCTGTTGAAAAATTTTCTTAAACAGAAGCAAATGAAACAGGGATAAAAAAGACCTACATTTGTCCAATAGAAACTCTCATTTGCAACTGTTGGACTAATGATTACACCCTAGATAAGCTAGATGCAGGCAAGGGTGTGCAAGACCTGTGCACCTACGTTATAAACTTTCATTCATAGGCTAGGTTGTAGCAACCTCATGATGGGTACAGGGAAAATGTTAGTATCATGTAGTAGCCTAAACCTATTGATGTTACATTGAGTTTGGGTGAATGGAATATGAATGACAGTCATCCACTATGCTGTAATAGAAATAAGGCCATGCTCATTAAAAAACGGCACTGACCACCAATGATATATATATATATAAACATCTGGTAGATCTTAAGACCCTTTGTATATTTAGATTTTTAAAGTCAGACACCATTTTAATCCGGAGAATGTCCTCTTTGTAGTGATGTAAGGTTGGGCAGCAATCTCTGACCGCCACTGACACATACATACACACACCCTGTAGACTCCCGTGCCAATGTTTAAATATTACTTCTGGATCTTAAACCCACTTCAATCTCCCACACATTCCTCCCTCTCTCTCTCTCTCTCTCTCTCTCTCTCTCTCTCTCTCTCTCTCTCTCTCCCCTCTCTCTCTCTCTCTCTCTCTCTCTCTCTCTCTCTCTCTCTCTCTCTCTCTCTCTCTCTATCTCTCTCTCTCTCTATCTCTCTATCTCTCTCTCTCTCTCTCTCTGTTATATAAGTCCCTGTGCACATTGGAAAAAACACTTAAACAAGAAAGAGGAGAGAGAAAGAGGAGAGAGAGTTCTTCATCTCTTTAATATAGAACAGAGGGATGACATCACACTTCATGTATTATTTCCTCTCCTCGCTCCTCCCTCCATTCCTCTCTTCTGACCCCCGTCTCTCTAACTCTCTCCTCTTTCCCCTCCCCTCACTACCTCTCCTCTTTCCCCTCACTCTACCTCTCCTCTTTCCCTCCTCACCTCCCTCCCCTCACTACCTCTCCTCTTTCCCCCTCCTCACTCCCTCTCCTCTTTCCCTCCCTCACTCCCTCTCCTCTTTCCCCTCCTCACTACCTCTCCTCTGTCCCTCCCTCACTCCCTCTCCTCTGTCCCCCCTCCTCCCTCTCCTCTGTCCCCTCACTCCCTCACTCTCTCTCCACTTGCCTCCCTCACTCCCTCTCCTCTGTCCCCTCACTCCCTCTCCACTGCCTCCCTCACTCCCTCTCCACTTGCCTCCCTCACTCCCTCACTCCCTCTCCTCTGTCCCCTCCCTCCCTCTCCTCTGTCCCCTCCCTCCCTCTCCTCTGTCCCCCCTCCCTCTCCCTCTCCTCTGTCCCCTCCCTCCCTCTCCTCTGTCCCCTCCTCCCTCACTCCCTCTCCTCTGCCTCCCTCACTCCCTCTCCTCTGTCCCCTCCCTTCCTCTCCTCTGTCCCCTCCCTCCCCTCACCCCCCTCTCCTGCCTCCCTCACTCCCTCTCCACTGCCTCCCTCACTCCCTCTCCTCTGTCCTCCCTCACTCCCTCTCACTGCCTCCCTCACTCCCTCTCCTCTGTCCTCCTCACTCCCTCTCACTGCCTCCCTCACTCCCTCTCCTCTGTCCTCCTCACTCCCTCTCCACTGCCTCCCTCACTCCTCTCCTCTGTCCTCCCTCACTCCTCTCCACTGCCTCCCTCACTCCCTCTCTCTGTCCTCCCTCACTCCCTCTCCTCTGTCCTCCCTCACTCCCTCTCCTCTGTCCCCTCCCTCCCTCACTCCCTCTCCTCTGTCCTCCCTCACTCCCTCTCCTCTGTCCTCCCTCACTCCCTCTCCTCTGTCCTCCTCACTCCCTCTCCCTCTGTCCTCCCTCACTCCCTCTCCTCTGTCCTCCCTCACTCCCTCTCCTCTGTCCCCTCCCTCCCTCACTCCCTCTCCTCTGTCCTCCCTCACTCCCTCTCATCTGTCCTCCCTATCTGTCCCTATATCCCTAATTTTCTCTTCTCCTCTACCACCTCTCATTTCCTCACAGCTCTTTTCTTCCATTTTCCTTTCTTCCTTCTCCAACTCTCCACCCCTCTATTTTCTCCTCATGCATCTTCTCCATTTTCCCAACACCCTTGTATCTTTCATTCACTCTCTCCTCTCTCTCCATCTCTCTCCGCTCCCTCCATCTCTCTCCTCTCTCCCTCCATCTCTCTCCTCTCTCTCTCCCTCTCCATCTCTCTCCTCTCCCTCCATCTCTCTCCGCTCCCTCCATCTCTCTCACTCCCTCCATCTCTCTCCTCTCCCCCTCCATCTTTTATTTTTATTTTTCATTTCACCTTTATTTAACCAGGTAAGCCAGTTGAGAACAAGTTCTCATTTACAACTGCGACCTGGCCAAGATAAAGCAAAGCAGTGCCATAAAAACAACAACACAGAGTTACATATGGGGTAAAACAAAACATAAAGTCAAAAATACAAACAGAAAATATATATACAGTGTGTGCGAATGTAGTAAGTTATGGAGGTAAGGCAATAAATAGGCCATAGTGCAAAATAGTTACAATTTCGTATTAACACTGGAATGATAGATGTGCAAAAGATGATGTGCAAATAGAGATACTGGGGTGCAAATTAGCAAAATAAATAACAATATGGGGATGAGGTAGTTGGGTGGGCTAATTTCAGAATGGCTGTGTACAGGTGCAGTGATCGGTAAGCTGCTCTGACAACTGACGCTTAAAGTTAGTGAGGGAGATAAGAGTCTCCAGCTTCAGAGATTTTTGCAGTTCGTTCCAGTCATTGGCAGCAGAGAACTGGAAGGAATGGCGGCCAAAGGAGGTGTTGGCTTTGGGGATGACCAGTGAGATATACCTGCTGGAGCACATTCTACGGGGGGGTGTTGCTATGGTGACCAGTGAGCTAAGGTAAGGCTAAGGCAGTGATTTATAGATGACCTGGAGCCAGTGGGTTTGGCGACGAATATGTAGTGAGGGCCAGCCAACAAGAGCGTACAGGTCACAGTGGTGGGTAGTATATGGGGCTTTGGTGACAAAACGGATGGCACTGTGATAGACTACATCCAATTTGCTGAGTAGAGTGTTGGAGGCTATTTTGTAAATGACATCGCGAAGTCAAGGATCGGTAGGATAGTCCGTTTACGAGGGCATGTTTGGCAGCATGAGTGAAGGAGGCTTTGTTGCGAAATAGGAAGCCGATTCTAGATCTAACTTTTGATTGGAGATGCTTAATGTGAGTCTGGAAGGAGAGTTTACAGTCTAATCAGACACCTAGGTATTTGTAGTTGTCCACATACTCTAGGTCAGACCCGCAGAGAGTAGTGATTCTAGTCGGGTGGGCGGGTGCAAGCAGCGTTCTGTTGAAGAGCATGCATTTAGTTTTACTAGTGTTTAAGAGCAGTTGGAGGCTACGGAAGGAGTGTTGTAAGCTCGTTTGGAGGTTTGTTAACACAGTGTCCAGTGAAGGGCCAGATGTATACAAAATGGTGTCGTCCGCATAGAGGTGGATCCGAGCTTCACCAGCAGCAAGAGCAACATCATTGATATACACGGAGAATAGAGTCGGCCTGAGAATTGAACCCTGTGGCACCCCCATAGAGACGGCCAGAGGTCCAGACAACAGGCCCTCCGAATTGACACATTGAACTCTATCTGAGAAGTAGTTGGTGAACCAGGCGAGGCTGTCATTGGAGAAACCAAGGCTGTCTTTTATCGATCGCGGTTATAATATCGTTTAGGACCTTAGCGTGGCTGAGGTGCACCCATGACCTGCTCGAAACCGGATTGCATAGCGGAGAAGGTACGGTGGGATTCGAAATGGTTCGGTGATCTGTTTGTTAACTTGACTTTCAAATACTTTCGAAAGGCAGGGCAGGATGGATATAGGTCTGTAACTAGAGTGTCAGCTTTCCAATCTCTGGGGATCTCAGACGTCTCTCCGCTACCTCCATCTCTCTCCTCTCTCTCTCTCTCTCTCTCTCTCTCTCTCTCTCTCTCTCTCTCTCTCTCTCTCTCCCTCCCTCTCTCTCTCTCTCTCTCTCTCTCTCTCTCCTCTCTCTCTCTCTCTCTCTCTCCTCTCTCTCTCTCTCTCTCTCTTCCCCTCTCTCTCTCTCTCTCTCTCTCTCTCCTCTCTCTCTCTCTCTCTCTCTCTCCCCCTCTCTCTCTCTCTCTCTCTCTCTCTCTCTCTCTTCCCTCTCTCTCTCTCTCTCTCTCTCTCTCTCTCTCTCTCTCTCTCTCTCTCTCTCTCTCTCTCTCTCTCTCTCTCTCTCTCTCTTCTCTCTCTCTCTCTCTCTCTCTCCTCTCTCTCTCCTATCTCTCTCCTCTCTCTCTCATCTCTCTCCCTCTCTCTATCTCACGTCCTCTCTCTCTCATCTCTCTCCTCTCTCTCTCTCCTCTCTCCCGGCATCTCTCTCCCCTCTCTTCTCTCTCTCCTCTCTCTCTCTCTCTCTCTCTCTCTCTCTCTCTCTCCTCTCTCTCCTCTCTCTCTCCTCTCTCTCTCTCTCTCTCTCATCTCTCTCTCTCCTATCTAGCTCCTCTCTCTCTCATCTCTCTCCTCTCTCTCTCTCTCTCCTCTCTCTCCTATCTCTCTCCTCTCTCTCTCATCTATCTCCTCTCTCTGCTATCTCGCTCCTCTCTCTCTCACTCTCTCCTCTCTCTCCTGTCTCTCTCTCCTCTCTCTCCTCTCTCTTTCTCTCTCTCCTCTCTCTCTCTCTCTCTCCTCTCTCTCTCTCTCTTTCTCTCTCTCTCTCTCTCCTCTCTCTTTCTCTCTCTCTCTCTCTCTCTCTCTCTCTCTCTCCTCTCTCTCTCTCTCTATCTCTCTCTCTCTCTCATCTCTCTCCTCTCTCTCTCTGCTCCCCTCTCTCTCATCTCTCTCTCTCTCTCCTGTCTCTC
>NW_025534272.1:200000-205000 GCF_020615455.1 Coregonus clupeaformis
CTGGGGTTAGTTGGTTATACCTGGAGTACTTCTCCTGTCTTATCCAGTGTCCTGTGTGAATTTAAGTATGCTCTCTCTAATTCTCTCGTTCTCTCTTTCTCTGAGAACCTGAGCCCTAGGACCATACGTCAGGACTACCGGGCATGATGACACCTTGCTGTCCCCAGTCCGCCTGGCCTTGCTGCTCCAGTTTCAACTGTTCTGCCTGCGGCTACGAAACCCCTACCTGTCCCAGACCTGCTGTTTCAACTCTTTAATGATCGGCTATGAAAAAGCCAACTGAGAGACCTGAGCCCTAGGACCATACGTCGGGACTACCGGCCGTGGTGACTCCTTGCTGTCCCCAGTCCGCCTGGCCTTGCTGCTATTCCAGTTTCAACTGTTCTGCCTGCGGTTATGGAACCCCTACCTGTCCCAGACCTGCTGTTTTCAACTCTTAATGATCGAGCTATGAAAAGCCAACTGAGATTTATTCCTGATTATTATTTGACCATACTTGTCACTTATGAACATTTTTGAACATCTTGGCATGGTTCTGTTATAATCTCCACCCGGCACAGCCAGAAGAGGACTGGCCACCCCTCATAGCCTGGTTCCTCTCTAGGTTTCTTCCTAGGCTTTCGCCTTTCTAGGGAGTTTTTCCTAGCCACCGTGCTTCTACACCTGCATTACTAGCTGTTTGGGGTTTTAGGCTGGGTTTCTGTACAGCACTTCGAGATATTAGCTGATGTAAGAAGGGCTATATAAAATAAAATTGATTGATTGATTGATTGATTGTCCTGCGGAGTACTGGATCTTGACGACTGATTTAGGACCATTCCCACAGTGGTGTGTCATTGGCTGTCACTGAATATCTCTGTAATTAAAAGCAGGCATCACACATATCAAACCGTGTGAACGTTACCACATTCAGCATGAGAGAATCATCATCAGTCAGTCAGTTAGCAACTTCTGTACCGTGGAGAGAGAGCTGGAGTGAGATCAGCCAGCTAACCTAACATCAACATTAACAACAACAACAAACAACAATAACACAGCACAACAACAACACATCCTTAACAGCACCATCTAGCTCTCCACAGCTCCCCGTCTGTTGTTGTGGAGATAACACACACACACACACACACACACACACACAGACACAGACACAGACACAGACACAGACACACACACACACACACACACACAGAACACACACACACACACACACACACATACACACACACACACACACACACACACACACACAGACACACACACACACACACACACACACACACACACACACACAGACACACACACACACACACACACACACACAGACACACACACACACACACACACACACACACACACACACACACACACACACTGACACACACACACACACACAAACACACACACACACACACACACACAGACACACACACACACACAAACACACACACAAACACACACACACACAGACACACACACACACACACACACACACACAGACACACGCACACACACACACACACACACACACAGACACACACACCGTCCGTGTAGGGAACAGAGCCAGCAGCCAGTAACTGTAGTCCACTACCTTGAATTAGTCATGTTAATTTAATGCCTTTTTTAGCCAAGTGAGAAGAACACAGAAAAACTATGGAGGCCTTTTAACTGTTAGTGTTTTAGAGATAAGTAGCAATTTTTCGAACAAACTATTTGCGAAACCACATTGGGAGAGTGTAGTGTGTGTGTGTGTGTGTGTGTGTGTGTGTGTGTGTGTGTGTGTGTGTGTGTGTCTGTTTATGCTTGCTGGTTGTATGTACAGTTGAAGTCGGAAGTTTACATACACCTTAGCCAAATACATTTAACTCAGTTTTTCACAATTCCTGACATTTAATCCTAGTTCAAATTCCTTGCCTTAGGTCAGTTAGGATCACCACTTTATTTTAAGAATGTGAAATGTCAGAATAATAGTAGAGAGAATGATTTATTTAAGCTTTTATTTATTTCATCACATTCCCCAGTGGGTCAGAAGTTGACATACACTCAATTAGTATTTGGTAGCATTGCCTTTAAATTGTTTAACTTGAGTCAAACGTTTGGTAGCCTTCCACAAGCTTCCCACAATAAGTTGGGTGAATATTGGCCCATTCCTCCTGTCAGAGCTGGTGTAACTGGAGTCAGGTTTGTAGGCCTCCTTGCTCGCACACGCTTTTTCAGTTCTGCCCACACATTTTCTATAGGATTGAGGTCAGGGCTTTGTGATGGCCACTCCCAATACCTTGACTTTGTTGTCCTTAAGCCATTTTGCCACAACTTTGGAAGTATGCTTGGGGTCATTGTCCATTTGGAAGACCCATTTGCAATCAAGCTTTAATTTCCTGACTGATGTCTTGAGATGTTGCTTCAATATATCCACATAATTTTCCCTTCCTCATGATGCCATCTATTTTGTGAAGTGCACCAGTCCCTCCTGTAGCAAAGCACCCCCACAGCATGATGCTGCCACCCCGTGCTTCACGGTTGGGATGGTGTTCTTCGGCTTGCAAGCAACCCCCTTTTTCCTCCAAACATAACGATAGTCATTATGGCCAAACAGTTCTATTTTTGTTTCATTAGACCAGAGAACATTTCTCCAAAAAGTACGATCTTTGTCCACATGTGCAGTTGCAAACCGTAGTCTGAGCTTTTTTTATGGCGATTTTGGAGCAGTGGCTTCTTTCTTGCTGAGTGGCCTTTCAGGTTGTGTCGATATAGGACTCGTTTTACTGTGGATATAGATCCTTTTGTACCTGTTTCCTCCAGCATCTTCATAAGGTCCTTTGCTGTTGTACTGGGATTGATTTGCAGCTTTTCGCACCAAAGTACATTCATCTCTAGGAGACAGAACGCCTCTCCTTCCTGAGCGGTATGATGGCTACGTGGTCCCATGGTGTTTATACTTGCGTACTATTGTTTGTACAGATGAACGTGGTACCTTCAGGCATTTGGAAATTGCTCCCCCAAGGATGAACCAGACTTGTGGAGGTCAAAAAAAATAATTCTGAGGTCTTGACTGATTTCTTTTGATTTTCCCATGATGTCAACTTAGTTTATATAAACGTTTGACCCACTGGAATTGTGGATAGAGTGAATTATAAGTGAAATAATCTGTCTGTAAACAATTGTTGGAAAAATTACTTGTGTCATACACAAAGTAGATGTCCTAACCGACTTGCCAAAACTATCGTTTGTTAACAAGAAATTTGTGGAGTGGTTGAAAAACGAGTTTTAATGACTCCAACCTAAGTATGTGTGTGTGTGTGTGTGTGTGTGTGTGTGTGTGTGTGTGTGTGTTTATGCTTGCTGGTTGCATGTGTATGTGTGTGTGTGTGTGTGTGTGTGTGTGTGTGTGTGTGTGTGTGGTGTGTGTGTGTGTGTGTGTGTGTGTGTGTGTGTGTGTAGTGTGTGTGTGTGTGTGTGTGTGTGTCTCTGTACCGCCCCTACACACATTTATCATGGTTCAGATTGAGGACAGTTCCATGTTCCTGTGCCAGCAGACTATTTCTCATGGTGTTGTGTATCTGTCAGCGAGAGGGAGAGAGAGAGAGAGAGAGAGAGAGGGGGAAGGAGGGTGAGAGAGGGAGGGAGGGGAGAGAGAAGGATGAGGGAGCAATAGGGAGAGAGAGAGAGAGGGAGAGAGAGAGAGAGAGAGAGAGAGAGAGAGAGAGAGAGAGAGAGAGGAGGGCCAGAGAGAGAGAGAGAGAGAGGTAGAGAGTGAAGGAAGGAGAGAAGAGAGAGAGAGAGAGGAGAGAGGGAGAAGAGAGAGAGAGAGAGAGAGAGAGAGAGAGAGAGAGAGAGAGAGAGAGAGGGGAGAGAGAGAGAGAGAGAGAGAGAAGAGAGGGGGTAGAGAGTGAAGGAAGGAGAGAAAGAGAGAGAGAGAGAGAGAGAGAGAGAGGGAAGGAGGGTGAGAGAGGGAGGGAGGGGGAGAGAAGGATGAGGGAGCAATGGAGAGAGAGAGAGGAGAGAGGGAGAAGAGAGAGAGAGAGAGAGAGAGAGAGAGAGAGAGAGAGAGAGAGAGAGAGAGGGAGAGAGAGAGAGAGACAAAGGACAAAGGGATGGAGGCTTTTCTGCTTTCCTGATACTGCTCAGACGAGCGTTGGTTTCAGACAGATGCCTGACGTCACCCTGGGGTCTTTGGAACTGAGCCCCCAAAGGTATGAGGGTATGAGAGAGAGATGGAAAGACAGAGGGCTGGAGGGAGAGAGAGAGTGGGATGCAGGGGAAATGGAGACTTAGGGAGGAAAGAGAGTGAGGGTGGGGTAGAGGTAGTGTGGGAGGGAGTGGGTAGAGAGACGGGGAGGGAGGGAGAGAGAGAGAGAGAGAGAGAGAGAGAGAGAGAGAGAGAGAGAGAGAGAGGGGGAGGGAGGGGGAGGGAGGGAGGGAGGGAGGGAATGAGTGAATGGGGAGAGGGAGAGAGAGAAATGAGAGAGATGTCAGGGCATGGCTACTGTAGTGGGTTAGAGATGGAGAGAGGAAGAGACAGAGGGAGAGAAAGATGGAGGGAGAGAGAGAGAGGGAGAAGACCAGGAGAGACAGACAGAACAGGAGAGATAAACAGACAGAGACAGAGAGAGAGAGACAGACAGACAGATACAGAGAGAGAGAGAGAGAGACAGACAGACCAGGAGAGACAGACAGACCAGGAGAGATAAACAGACAGAGACAGAGAGAGAGAGACAGACAGACAGATACAGAGAGAGAGAGAGAGAGAGAGAGAAAAGAGAGAGAGAGAGAGAGACAGACAGACCAGGAGAGACAGACAGACAGAGACAGAGAGAGAGAGACAGACCAGGAGAGACTGACAGACAGAGACAGAGAGAGAGAGACAGACCAGGAGAGACAGACAGACAGAGACAGAAAGAGAGAGAGACAGACCAGGAGAGACAGACAGACAGACAGACAGACAGACTAGGTCTATTAAAGAGGTCTAACAAAGAGGTCTATTAAAGAGGTCTATTAAAGAG
>NW_025534272.1:210000-215000 GCF_020615455.1 Coregonus clupeaformis
TTTAATTTTGTCTGTCTTGCCGTTCCAAATAAAATTGAATATTTTTTTCCTCATATAATTTAAAAAACTGTTCGCTAGGCGTAGGCAAGACCATAAGCAAATAGGTAAACTGGGATAATACTAAAGAGTTAATCGGGGTGATTTTTCCACAAATTGTGTGTGCAGTGTTTGTAAGGCCTCTTGCTCTTGTCTCTCTATGGGCTACACATTCACCACCTTGTATTTAGTCTCTTACCTGTATGTCCATGTTGTTGTCTATGTAGCACAGAAGACCCGTTGATAGGAGTTCAATGAGTGTGTTTATGTATGTCTGTGTATTGTCACGTTGACCTTGACCTGTCCTTGATGTCTCCATGTGTAACAACCAGACGTTGTCTCTCTGTTGTGTCAGTGTCCCGGTGTAACAACCAGACGTTGTCTCTCTGTTGTGTCAGTGTCCCGGGTAACAACCAGACGTTGTCTCTCTGTTGTGTCAGTGTCCCGGTGTAACAACCAGATGTTGTCTCTCTGTTGTGTCAGTGTCCAGGTGTAACAACCAGGCCCAGTGTATGTATGTCTGTGTTCACGTTCTAATGTTTACCTGTTGTTGTTGTTGTTGTTGTTGTCTCCAGGTGTAACAACCGTACCCAGTGTGTTGTGGTAGCAGGACCTGATGTCTTTCCTGACCCCTGCCCTGGAACATACAAATACCTGGAGGTGCAGTACGAGTGTGTCCCCTACAGTAAGTACTATACTATACTATACTATACTATACTATACTATACTATACTATACTATACTATACTATACTATACTATACTACAGTATGTGTCCCCCCCTACAGTAAGTACTACTCTATACTATATTATACTATAATATAATATTTACTATAATATACTACAGTCTGAGTGTGTCCCCTACAGTAAGTACTATACTATACTATACTATACTATACTATACTACATCATGTGTGTGTCCCCTACAGTAAGTACTATACTATACTATATTATACAGTATGAGTGTGCCCCTACAGTGAGTACTACTATAAACGACTGTATTACTACAAATTATAGTATAGTACTATATTAGGTACTCATATTATACTATATTGTTCATATGCATCATACTATCATTTGCATCTACTATAGTTTTTACTCTGGAAAATACTTATGGAACTCAGGTACTCCATACAGCATTATTATACTATATACTCTGGTAAATACTTATGGAACTCAGGTACTCCATACAACATTATTATACTATATACTCTGGGAAATACTTATGGAACTCAGGTACTCCATACGACATTGTTTCTTGATAGTAAAATGTTTCCATCTGGCACAATGTTGCTGTCTAGAAATACCATGAACTTATGAACTGATAAGAATGTTTGAGAATATATTATTTACACCACAGCCATATCCCTAGGTTTGAAAAAAGCACGCTTTTTGATTCAGGGAAAGTAACTGACCTAGGACAAACACTGGCGCTGGAAAATCTGAGGTCTTCGTGGAATCTCAGCTTTTCCAACAGGAAATAAGGGAAGGAAGGATGAGCTTAAATGACTGTCTGACCTCCGACCTTTCTGTTGACAGACTCAGTTTGGGGAAAAGACTGAAGTCTGAAACAGGAGGAGCTAAAACTCATTCAGAATATATATTTTTTACCAACAGCGAAACATTCTTAATTTATAACAGTGATACATCCATCATTTATAACAGTGATACATCCATCATTTATAACAGTGATACATCCATCATTTATAACAGTGATACATCCATTATTTATAACAGTGATACATCCATCATTTATAACAGTGATACATCCATCATTTATAACAGTGATACATCCATCATTTATAACAGTGATACATCCATCATTTATAACAGTGATACATCCATCATTTATAACAGTGATGCATCCATCATTTATAACAGTGATACATCCATCATTTATAACAGTGATACATCCATCATTTATAATAGTGATACATCCATCATTTATAACAGTGATAAATTCATTATTTATAAGAGTGATACGGAATGGTATATCAGTGTATTGGAATGCAATCTGGCCTGGCATCGCTCTTCCCTCCCTCCCTCCCTCCCTCCCTCCCTCCCTCCCTCCCTCCCTCCCCCTCCCTCCCTCTCCTCTCCTCCCCCTCCCCTCCCTCCCCCCTCCCCCTCCCTCTCCTCTCCTCCCTCTCCTCTCCTCTCCTCTCCTCTCCTCTCCTCTCCCTCTCCTCTTCCTCCTCTCCTCTCCTCTCCTCTCCCTCCTCCTCTCCCTCCCCTCCTCCCTCTCCTCCTCCTCTCCTCCCTCTCCCTCCTCTCTCTCCTCCTCTCCTCTCCTCTCCTCTCCTCTCTCCTCTCCGCTCTCTCCAGACAGCCAAGCTAAACCTGATCTCCTCTATGGAAAACATTCAATTATATTTCAGTAAATAGGCCTGATGGTGACGGCTAGATTAAATAATAACAGCCTCAGTATCTCTCCCAGAGCCAGATGGAAACAGAACATGATACCTGCCTAATGTGGCACTGCCCTGATTCAGTTTTCTCAGAGTTTACTGTCTTTGTGTGTGGGAGGGAGGGAGGGAGGGAGGGAGGGAGGGAGGGAGGGAGGGAGGGAACTGTGTGTGTGTTTGTGAGGGGAGGATGTATACTGTCTGTGTGTTGTGTGTGTGTGTGTGTGTGTGTGTGTGTGTGTGTGTGTGTGTGTGTGTGTGTGTGTGTGTGTGTGTGTGTGTGTGTGTGTGTGTGTGCGTGCGTGTCTGCCATTTTTGTGAGCTCCAGCTCACTGTTGCAACATTATTAAGTTCCCTAAGAACAACGAGGAGCACAGAAAGATGGGTTCCACTGTGATCTGATAACAGAGGAGTGCACCTGGATAAGGTTTCTGTAGAGAGGCACAACACTTGGATAAAGTTTCCCCTGTAGAGAGGAACAACACCTGGATAAAGTTTCCTGTAGAGAGGAACAACACCTGGATAAAGTTTCCCCTGTAGAGAGGAACAACACCTGGATAAAGTTTCCCCTGTGAGAGAGGAACAACACCTGGATAAAGTTTCCCCTGTAGAGAGGCACAACACCTGGATAAGGTTTCCCCTGTAGAGAGCCACAACACCTGGATAAAGTTTCCCCTGTAGAGAGGCACAGCACCTGGATAAAGTTTCCTCTGTAGAGAGGAACAACACCTGGATAAAGTTTCCTCTGTAGAGAGGCACAACAACTGGGTAAAGTTTACCCTGTAGAGAGGAAACTAGTTTTTTTGTCTCTTTCCCTCCCTCCCTCCCTCCCTCCCTCCCTAACATAGGAGTTAGTTAGCCATATGCTAATAACACCCACTCAATTTAACATAGGCGTTAGTTAGCCATATGCTAATAGCACCCACTCAATTTAACATAGGCGTTAGTTAGCCATATGCTAATAATATCCACTCATTTTATCCTAGGAGTTAGTTAGCCATATGCTAATATCTCCCACTCAATTTAACATAGAGTTAGTTAGCCATATGCTAATAACACCCACCCAATTTAACATAGGCGTTAGTTAGCCATATGCTAATAACACCCACTCAATTTAACATAGGCGTTAGTTAGCCAAATGTAATAACACCCACTCAATTTAACATAGGAGTTAGTTAGCCATATGCTAATAACACCCACTCAATTTAACATAGGAGTTAGTTAGCCATATGCTAATAGCACTGCCACTCAATTTAACATATGAGTTAGTTAGCCATATGCTAATAACACTCACTCAATTTAACATAGGAGTTAGTTAGCCATATGCTAATAGCACCCACTCAATTTAACATAGGAGTTAGTTAGCCATATGCTAATAATAGCCACTCAATTTATCCTAAGAGTTAGTGATATGCTAGTACTACACCCACACAGTCTATTTCATTAAATTAGTGTAGTGCCATATAAACTGTATTTATCATAGGAGTTAGTTAGCGATATGCTAATAATATCCACTCATTTTATCATAGGCGTTAGCGATACGCTAGTAATATACCCACACAATCTATTTCAGAACAATGGCATTGTGGCTCTGTGTTAAAGCTAATTAGGAGATACAATCGTCTTGTTCTCCCCATTATGACTGTTCTGTCAGCTCTGTCTAAAACACCAGGAATCACTGCATAACACACACACACGTATAGTATGCAGGCACGTACGCAGACGTGCACACACAAACACACACACACACACACTTCAATTATGATCTAAAACCCAGAAATCACTTGATAAGGCCCCAACGGAACACTGGAGCACTGTCGGCATGGAGACCAGGGCTCTCGATTACCAATTTACATCTGAGAGAGTGAGAGAAAGAGAGAGAGAGAGAGAGAGAGAGAGAGAGAGAGAGAGAGAGAGAGAGGTTGGTGGAGGAGAGGAGAGAGGAGGGTGGGAGAGGGGGGAGAGGAGGGTGGGAGAGGGGGGGGAGAGGGGGGAGAGGGGGAGAGGAAAGAGCAAGAAAGATGTAGGGAGGTAGAAATGGAGTGGGGTTGGAGAGTTGTGGGGAAGAGAGAAGAGGAGAGGGTTGGGGGTAGAGAGATTTAGTGAGGAGAAGAGCTGAATTAGATCCATGTCATGAAGCTAATGACGGCATACTGGGTTGTAATGAGAGAAGAGGAGGGAGAGAGGAGCCAGGGAGGGAGGGAGGGAGGGAGGGAGGGAGGGAGGGAGGGAGGGAGGGAGGGAGGGAGAAGGTGAGAGAGAGAGAGAGAGATGTAATAATAATAATTTGTTATCCCACTATAGCGTGTTCTGTGTGTGTGTGTGTGTTTTCTTTGTGTTTCCTCCCCGTGAAGACGTGCAGCCTGATCACTAGAAATAGACCTGGATATCGGACGATTGAAAAGGTCCTGAGAACATCGTATATGCGTTCTCGGCGTGCACACAAAAAAAAAAGGTAAAAGGATTGCCCAGCACTGGCACGACTCTCGCGATGCTCGGAGCCAAAGCGTGCTGCTCAGAACACTGCCCTGTGGCACTTCACAATGCTGTAGCAAGACAT
>NW_025534272.1:220000-225000 GCF_020615455.1 Coregonus clupeaformis
CAGAGAGAGAGAGAGATGAAGAGGGTTAGATACTATACAGAGAGAGAGATGAAGAGGGTTAGATACTATACAGAGAGAGAGAGATGAAGAGGGTTAGATACTATACAGAGAGAGAGAGATGAAGAGGGTTAGATACTATACAGAGAGAGAGAGATGAAGAGGGTTAGATACTATACAGGAGAGAGAGAGAGATGAAGAGGGTTAGATACTATACAGAGAGAGAGAGGATGAAGAGGGTTAGATACTATACAGAGAGAGAGAGATGAAGAGGGTTAGATACTATACAGAGAGAGAGAGATGAAGAGGGTTAGATACTATACAGAGAGAGGCGAGATGAAGAGGGTTAGATATCTATAGCAGAGAGAGAGAGATGAAGAGGGTTAGATACTATACAGAGAGAGAGAGATGAAGAGGGTTAGATACTATACAGAGAGAGAGAGATGAAGAGGGTTAGATACTATACAGAGAGAGAGAGAGATGAAGAGGGTTAGATACTATACAGAGAGAGAGAGATGAAGAGGGTTAGATACTATACAGAGAGAGAGAGAGATGAGGAGGGTTAGATACTATACAGAGAGAGAGAGAGATGAAGAGGGTTAGATACTATACAGAGAGAGAGAGATGAAGAGGGTTAGATACTATACAGAGAGAGAGAGATGAAGAGGGTTAGATACTATACTAGAGAGAGAGAGAGATGAGGAGGGTTAGATACTATACAGAGAGAGAGAGATGAAGTTTGGGAGAACATTTGCTCCATCTGTTACACCCACACAGGTTATGCGTTCCTTGTTTTCATTTTCATATATTAAGCTCCACATTTCTTACGTTAATAACCCTAACCTAACATTACCTCACTTTAATAACCATAACCATTACCTCACGTTAATAACCTAACCCTAACATTACCTCACTTTAATAACCATAACCCTAACCATTACCTCACGTTAATAACCCTAACCCTAACCATTACCTCACTTTAATAACCATAACCATTACCTCACGTTAATAACCCTAACCCTAACATTACCTCACTTTAATAACCATAACCATTACCTCACGTTAATAACCCTAACCCTAACATTACCTCACTTTAATAACCATAACCCTAACCATTACCTCACGTTAATAACCCTAACCCTAACCATTACCTCACTTTAATAACTATTACCATTACCTGACATTAATAACCCTAACCCTAACATTACCTCACTTTAATAACCATAACCCTAACCATTACCTCACGTTAATTACCCTAACCAGAACCATTACCTCACTTAAATAATCCTAACCCAAACATTACCTCACTTTAATAACCATAACCATTACCTCATGTTTATAACCCTAACCCTAACCATTACCTCACGTTAATAACCCTAACCCTAACCATTACCTCACTTTAATAACTCCTAACCCAAACATTACCTCAATTTAATAACCCTAACCCAAACATTACCTCACTTTAATAACCCTAACCTAACCATACCTTACTTTAATAACCCTAACCCAAACATTACCTCACTTTAATAACCCTAACCCAAACATTACCTCACTTTAATAACCCTAAACCTAACCATTATCTCACATTAATAACCCCCTAACCATTACCTCACTTTATTAACCCTAATCCTAACATTACTTCACGTTAGATAACCCTAACCCTAAGCCTTACATCACATTAATAAACATAACCTAACCATTACCTCACTTTAATAACCTAACCCTAACCATTACCTGCATTGTTTTCTTTCCCCGGTGTATAATGCAGCAATAATGTGTGGTGTGTTTAATGTAAGGTGTGTGTGTGTGTGTGTGTGTGTGTGTGTCTGTGTGTGTGTGTGTGTGTGTGTGTGTGTGTGTGTGTGTGTGTGTGTGTGTGTGTGTGTGTGTGTGTGTGTGTGTGTGTGTGTGTGTGTGTGTGTGTGTGTGTGTGTGTGTTAACATGACTACTGTGCTGCAGTGTGAAGATAATTAATTTTTTTATTGAAAGCCTACGGTTTATTAAAGAGGTATTAGGTTATGAGAAGAGAAGGTATATGTGTGTGAGTGTGTGTGTGTGTGTGTGTGTATGTGTGTGTGTGTGAGTGTGTGTTCTCACCACTGTTATTGCACACACTCAGGGATTGTATTATCATAATGCTTTGATTATTGAAACATTAATCTCTTGTCTCTCTTCTTGTCTCTCTTCTTGTCTCTCTTATTGTCTCTCTCTCTTCTTGTCTCTCTTATTGTCTCTCTTCTTGTCTCTCTTCTTGTCTCTCTTATTGTCTCTCTCTCTTCTTGTCTCTCTTCTTGTCTCTCTTATTGTCTCTCTTCTTGTCTCTCTTCTTGTATCTCTTCTTGTCTCTCTTATTGTCTCTCTTCTTGTCTCTCTTCTTGTCTCTCTCTCTTCTTGTCTCTCTTATTGTCTCTCTCTCTTCTTGTCTCTCTTCTTGTCTCTCTCTCTTTTTGTCTCTCTTCTTGTCTCTCTTATTGTCGCTCTCTCTTCTTGTCTCTCTCCTTGTCTCTCTCTCTTCTTGTTTCTCTTCTTGTCTCTCTTCTTGTCTCTCTCTCTTCTTGTCTCTCTTATTTTCTCTCTTCTTGTCTCTCTTCTCTCTCTTCTCTCTCTTCTTGTCTCTCTCTTCTTGTCTCTCTCTCTCTTATTGTCTCTATTATTGTATCTCTTCATGTCTCTCTTCTTGTCTCTCTCTCTTCTTGTCTCTATCTCTCTTCTTGTCTCTCTTCTTGTCTCTCTTCTTGACTCTCATCTTGTCTCTCTCTCTTTTGTCTCTCTTCTCTCTCGTCTTGTATCTCTCTCTTCTTGTCTCTCTCTTCTTGTCTCTCTCTCTTCTTGTCTCTCTCTCTTCTTGTCTCTCTCTCTTCTTGTTTCTCTCTCTTCTTGTTTCTCTTCTTGTCTCTCTTCTTCTCTCTCTCTCTTCTTGTCTCTCTTCTTGACTCTCTTCTTAACTCTATTGTCTCTCTTCTTGTCTCTCTTCTTGTCTCTCTTCTTGTCTCTCTTCTTGTCTCTCTCTTCTTATCTCTCTTCTTGTCTCTCTTATTGTCTCTCTCTCTTCTTGTCTCTCTTCTTGTCTCTCTCTCTTCTTGTCTGTCTTATTGTCTCTCTCTCTTCTTGTCTCTCTCTCTTCTTGTTTCTCTTCTTGTCTCTCTTCTTCTCTCTCTCTTCTTGCCTCTCTTCTTGTCTCTCTTCTTGTCTCTCTTCTTGTCTCTCTCTCTCTTCCTGTCTCTCTTATTGTATCTCTTCTTATCTCTCTTCTTGTCTCTCTCTCTCTCTTCTTGTCTCTCTTATTGTCTCTCTTCTTGTCTCTCTTTTTGCTCTCTCTCTTCTTGTCTCTCTTCTCTCTCTTCTTGTCTCTCTCTCTCTTCCTGTCTCTCTTATTGTATCTCTTCTTATCTCTCTTCTTGTCTCTCTCTCTTCTTGTCTCTCTTCTTGTCTCTCTTTTTGCTCTCTCTCTTCTTGTCTCTCTTCTTTTATCTCTCTCTTCTTCTCTCTTCTTCTCTCTCTTCTTGTCACTCTCTTGTTGTCTCTCTCTCTTCCTCCCTCTCTTCTTGTCTCTCTCTCTTCTTGTCTCTCTTTTCTTGTATCTCGCACTTCTTGTCTCTCGCTCTTCTTGTCTCTCTCTCTTCTTGTCTCTCTTCTTGTCTCTCTTCTTGTCTCTCTTCTTGTCTTTCTTCTTCTCTCTCTTCTTGTCTCTCTCTCTTCTTGTCTCTCTTCTTCTCTCTCTTCTTGTCTCTCTCCTTGTGTCTCTCTCTTCTTGTCTCTTTCTCTTCTTGTCTCTCTTCTTCTCTCCTTGTCTCTGTCTTCTTGTCTCTCTCCTTGTCTCTCTTCTTGTCTCTCTCTCTTCTTGTCTCTCTCTTCTTGTCTCTCTTCTTGTCTCTCTCTTCTTGTTCTTTCCATTCCTCTTATCTTTCCGTGATGGCTTGGATAGAAGTGGAACAGAAAGGTAAGTCAACACAACACAGACACACACACACACACACACACACACACAGAGACACACACACACACAGACGCACACATGGACATGCAAGCAACACACACAGACACACACACACAGACATGCAACACACACAGACATGCAACACACACACAGACACACCCACACGGGCAGTCACGGAACACACACAGACACACACACACAGTCACGCAAAACCCACACAAGACACACACCACTGTCCTTTGTTCGCTCTGTCACATCTTTGTTCGATCTGTAACAGATTGAGTTTTTAAAGTCATGTTTGGTTGTTGAGTGGTATTGTATTTGATGCTGACGTTACACTGCTTTCTACCCTGCGACAGAGAGACAGGTCTTTCAAGATTAATGTTGCTATATTAAGATAGTATAATCCTAGAATACAGATCACTGTTGCTATATTAAGATAGCATGAACTTAGAGTACAGATCACTGTTGCTATATTAAGATAGCATGAACTTAGAGTACAGATCACTGTTGCTATATTAAGATAGCATGAACTTAGAGTACAGATCACTGTTGCTATATTAAGATAGCATGAACTTAGAGTACAGATCACTGTTGCTATATTAAGATAGCATGAACTTAGAGTACAGATCACTGTTGCTATATTAAGATAGCATGAACTTAGAGTACAGATCACTGTTGCTATATTAAGATAGCATGAACTTAGAGTACAGATCACTGTTGCTATATTAAGATAGCATGAACTTAGAGTACAGATCACTGTTGCTATATTAAGATAGCATGAACTTAGAGTACAGATCACTGTTGCTATATTAAGATAGCGTGAACTTAGAGTACAGATCACTGTTGCTATATTAAGATAGCATGAACTTAGGGGAGTACAGATCACTGTTGCTATATTAAGATAGCATGAACTTAGAGTACAGATCACTGTTGCTATATTAAGATAGCATGAACTTAGAGTACAGATCACTGTTGCTATATTAAGATAGTGTGAACTTAGACTACAGATCACTGTTGCTATATTAAGATAGCGTGAACTTAGAGTACAGATCACTGTTGCTA
>NW_025534272.1:230000-231619 GCF_020615455.1 Coregonus clupeaformis
GGTCTTGGGATACCGCCTACGACAAGCGGACCGCTCCAACGCCTTCATGGTGTGTGGCGTCTCTCTGGTGAAGACCGTCTACGAGGACGACGACAACGAGGCAACGGGCAATAAGATAGATTATATGTACAGTACCACCCAGAGTAAAGAGACCTACGTGTCCATCCCCTTCCCCTAACTCTTACCAGTACATAGCAGCAGTGGACTACAATCCCAGAGACAATCTGCTGTGACGTCCGGAATAACTACCATGTCGTCAAATACTTACTGGACTTTGGGAACAACGACAATAGATTGGGTAGGTGGAATATTAATCTTATTTTCTCTCCATCTTTCTTTCTTTCTTTCTTTCTTTCTTTCTTTCTTTCTTTCTTTCTTTCTTTCTTTCTTGGTTTTCTAGGTTTGACTGGGTCGGTGGAATATTCATCTCTCTAGACTTCTTTAGTTCTGTAGGTTTGTGTAATGGACAGTCTCTAGACTTTAGCTCAGAGGGCTAACACAGTCTAGTGGCATGAGTCTCTCTCTCTCTCTCTCTCTCTCTCTCTCTCTCTCTCTCTCTCTCTCTCTCTCTCTCTCTCTCTCTCTCTCTCTCTCCTCTCTCTCTCTCATTCTCTCTCTCTGTCTCTCTCTCTCTCCCTCCCTCCCTGCCTCCCTCCCTCCATTCTCGCCTTCATCCCAGCCCAGTAGAGTACATACTCTTAAATGGACTCGTGCCCTGGAGAGTCTTAGGGAGAGCTGAGTGATTCCTTCCCAGAGACAGGCACTCTCAGGTGGGGTATAAGAAGCCTACCCCCCTTTCTCTGGATGTCCCTGGAGGTCTAAGCTACACTATGTACTCTGTATAATTGACTCTAACACCTTCACGGTGGAGGCAACTCGGTTCAGCCTCTCTTTATTAAATGATGGTGGAATTAACACATGCTCTTACACACATTTAGGAGACACTACAAGAAATTATTGGAGGAAGGGGAGAGAGGGATGAGAAGAGGGAGGGGATGGAGGAGGGAGGGGAGAATGAGGGAGGGTTGGAGGGAGGGAGGGAGGGGGGAGGGAGGGAGGGAGGGAGGAGGAGGGAGGGGAGGGAGGGAGGGAGGGAGGGAGGGAGGGAGGGAGGGGAGGGAGGAGGAGGAGAAGGAGGGATGAGAGGGAGGGGAGATGAGGGAGGGTTGAGAGGAGGGAGGGAGGGAGGGAGGGAGAGTGGGAGGGAGGGAGGGAGGGAGGGATGGAGAAGGAGGGATGGAGAGGGAGGAGGGAGGGTTGAGAGAGGGAGAGGAGGAGGGAGGGAGGGAGAGTGGGGAGGGAGGAGGGAGGGAGGGAGGATCTCTCTCTTTATAATGGAGACTTGACTGTCTACAGGAGCTTTAAGAGATGATCAATCAAAATTCAATGGAGCGAACAACCTACCAAACACACACCCACAAGAACACACACCAAACACACACACACACACACAGACACACACACACAAACACACACACAGACACACACACACAAACACACACACACACACACAAGAACACAGACACACATACACTCACTCACAGACTCACACACTGACTCACACACACACACGGCTAGACTGCTGAGTAGGGAAAGATAAATAACTACAACCAATGGCT